>NC_041382.1:293428839-293490255 GCF_002162155.2 Triticum dicoccoides | reverse complement strand
TTCAGATCTCTGTGCGGTTGGGCCAACAGTTGCAGCCCGTGTCACGTTTTTTTAGTTCTGCGTTTTAGCTATTTTTTCCAGGAGTTTGCTGTTTTGCAGAAAACCCCCCAAGCAACATGCATTTAATAACTCATAAATGGTGCATTGGATTAAAATGATTTATATATGAAACATGACTAGAATTTCGTCTAGTTTAATAATATGCCACTTTCATCCATGTTTAAAATGTTTAAACTTGTTGTTTGTTTAATTTTGCATAAATGCCATGTTAAAATGATTTATTTCATAACTAAATAACCGTAACTCCAAACCTAACAAACTTTATATGTAAATGGGGTGGAAAAATGCCTAGTTTAACATGGTGCACTCATCTTGCATGTTTAACAACTCTAAAATATGGTTTAGGGCAGAACAGTACCAAACCTAATAAATGCACATGAGGATTTTCCAAAATTGTTGTTTGTTGTTTCCGGCCTCATTTAAACTTGACTAGATAGGTAGCTTTCTTTGCTTCACCCTCTTGCCATGTTTAACAACATTTAATATTGTTGGGTACATAAATGAGAGAGAACTAAATAAGTCATGTGGTGTTTTCTTCAATATGCAACTCCATTGCATAATGAGTTCCACTTAATTTGTAGGATTGTTTGTGCACTTTGCCATGCCATGCTTCATTAAACCAGACATGCATCATACTTGTTGTGCATCATGCCATGTTGTTGTAGTGGTTGTTTACTATGTTGTTTGCTTTTATTCCAGTGTACTTCTTCTCGGTAATCCGGTAACGTCGTGTTTGTGAGGACCCGTTCGACTACGTCCATTTGTCTTCTTCATGGACTCGTTCTTCTTCCTTGCGGGATTTCAGGCAAGATGACCATACCCTCGAAATCACTTCTATCTTTGCTTGCTCTTTTGCTATGCCTATGCTGCGATACCTACCACTTGCTTATCATGCCTCCCATATTGTTAAACCAAGCCTATAACCCACCTTGTCCTAGCAAACCGTTGTTTGGCTATGTCACCGCTTTGCTCAACCCCTCTTATAGCATTGTTAGTTGTAGGTGAAGATTGGAGTTTGTTCCTTGGTGGAACATGGATATGTTGTTCCTTGTTGGAACATGTTTATATGTGGGGATATCACAATATCTCTTATTTAATTAACGCATCTATATACTTGGTAAAGGGTGGAAGGCTCGGCATTATGCCTGGTGTTTTGTTCCACTCTTGCCGCCCTAGTTTCCGTCATATCGGTGTTATGTTCCCGGATTTTGCGTTCCTTACGCGGTTGGGTTATAATGGGAACCCCTTGATAGTTCGCCTTGAATAAAACTCCTCCAGCAATGCCCAACCTTGGTTTTACCATTTGCCTCACCACCACCTACTTTTCCCTTGGGGGTCGCTCTCTCGAGGGTAATCTTTATTTTAACCCCCCGGGCCAGTGCTTCTCTAAGTGTTGGTCTGAACCGGGCAGCCTGCGGGGCCACCTCAGGGAAACTCAAGGGTTGGTTTTACTTGTAGCTTGACCTATCTGAGTGTGCCCTGAGAACGAGATATGTGCAGCTCCGATCGGGATTTGTCGGCACATTCGGGCGGTGTTGCTGGACTTGTTTTACCATTGTCGAGGATGTCTTGTAACCGGGATTCCGAGCCTGATCGGGTCTTCCCGCTAGAAGGAATATCCTTCGTTGACCGTGATTGCTTGTGATGGGCTAAGTTGGGACACCCCTGCAGGGATTGAACTTTCGAAAGTTGTGCCCGTGGTTATGGGCAGATGGGAATTTTTTAATGTCCGGTTGTAGAAAACCTGAAGTTCATCTTAACTAAAATACATCAACCACGTGTGTAACCGTGATGGTCTCTTCTCGGTGGAGTCCGGGAAGTGAACACGGTGTTGGAGTAATGCTTGACGTAGGTTGTTCTAGGATCACTTCTTGATCATAGTTGTTCGACCGTGCTTTTGCTTTCTCTTCTCGCTCTCATTTGCATACGTTAGCCACCATATATGCTAGTCGCTTGCTGCACCTCCACCTCATACATTTTACCTTACCTATGGGCTTAAATAGTCTGGATCGCGAGGGTGTGAGACTGCTGAGTCCCCGTGACTCACATATACTTCCAAACCCAGCTTGCAGGTGCCGTTGAACCGTGCAGATGAAGCAACCAAGCTCAAGGAGGAGCTCGATGAAGATCTTGTAATTTGTGTTGTTCCGTTTCCAGTTGATCAGTAGTGGAGCCCGGTTGGGACGATAAGGGATCTGTGTAGCATTTGGGGTAGTCTTCTTTCATTTTGGTTCCGTAGTTGGACCTTGTTTGTATCTGGATGATGTAATGCTTAATTCATGTATTGTGTGAAGTGGCGATTATAAGCCAACTATGTATCTCTTTCCCTTATGTATTACATGGGTTGTGTGAAGATTACCTCACTTGCGACATTGCTTTCAATGCGGTTATGCCTCTAAGTCGTGCTCCGACACGTGGGAGATATAGCCGCATCGAGGGCGTTACAACCTTGTAAAATAAGAGAGAATAGACATAAGTATTGTGATATAATGTGTAATAACAGCCCATAATGCATTAAATATCAATATAAAAGCATTATGCAAAATGGACATATCAACTCCCCCAAGCTTAGACTTCGCTTCTCCTCAAGCGAAAGCCGATATCGATAAATATGTCGACATGTTTAGAGATAGAGGTGTCGATAAAAATAAAATACGGACATGAGGGCATCATGATCATCTTTAGAACAGCAACATATATTGTCATATTATTTCTTGTGCGAAAGTAACAATTTGTTCACAAGGTAAAGTATGAATCAGAAACTTCATTGAAAACTAACAAACTATGATCTTAGTCATTGAATCAATTGCAATTTATCATAACATCGGAAAGAGTCAATTTAAAGAGATTTTTAGCAGGTCTACATACTCAACTATCTATAATCTTTCACAATTGCTAACACTCACGCGATACTTATGGGTACAAGGTTTCAACAGGACATAGAAAAAGATAGGGGCTTATAGTTTCGCCTCCCAACCTTTTACCTCAAGGGCAATGTCAACAATAATACTTTATGAAAACCTACATCTGAGGGGATATATATATCCGAATCTCTCCAACACATAGGGCATGCCAAAGGAAAAGTATAAAAAGGAAAGGTGATGTTCACCATGACTCTTATGTAATGGTAAGAGATAAAAAGTAAAAGATAGGCCCTTCGTAGAGGGAAGAAGAGGTTTTCATGCGCTTTTTTGGTTGGATGCACAAAATCTTAATGCAAAAGAACTTCAATTTATATTGCCGCTTGTGATAAGGACCTTTATTATGCAATCTATCGCTTTTATTTCTTCCATATCACAAGTTTGTATAAAGCTTATTTTCTTCACACTAACAAATCATACATATTTAGAAAGAAATTTTTATTGCTTGCACCGATGACAACTTACTTGAAGGATCCTAATCAATCCATAGGTAGGTATGGTGGACTCTCATGGCAAAACTGGGTTTAGGGATGTTTGGAAGCACAAGTAGTATCTCTACTTGGTGTAAAGAATTTTGCTAGCATGAGAGGGAAAGGCAAGATCAACAGGTTGGATGATTCAAAACAATATAACTTCTATTCGGATATAAGAAAACATAACCCATTATGTTGTCTTCGTTGTCCAACATCAACTTTTTAGCATGTCATATTTTAATGAGTGCTCACAATTACAAAATATGTCTAAGATAGTATATTTATATGTGAAGCCTCTCTTTCTTTATTACTTCCTATTAATTGCAACAATGACCAAAACTATGTTTGTTAACTCTCAATAACTTTTATTCATCATACTCTTTATATGTGAAGTCATTACTCTCCATAAGATCAATATATGATCTTTTTATTTCTTTTATTCTCTCTTTTTTATTTAATTTCCCTCAAGATCATAGCAAGGAAGCAAACCCCTTATCTCAAAACTACTCTTTATTATATATCTCACGGACTCGATTACATAGAGGGAACATAAAGCAAAACTCAAAGCTAGATCATACTAAAACTTTATTCTACTAGATCAAGATATAACCAAAAGGATTGAACTAAGAAAACGATAAAGATAAAGATGTGATGGTGATATGATACCAGGGCACTCCCCCAAGCTTGGCAGTTGCCAAGGGGAGTGCCCATACCCATGTATTTAGATCTCTTTCTTCAGGGATGGTGATGAAGGAGTTGTTGCATTTTTCTTCTCTAGCTTGCATCTGAGGTTAAAATTTTCCTCCCTCAGATCCTCATTCTCGAGATCGAGTTTCATTATCTTTTTTGCATAATGCCGCCTTGCTGTCCTGAGAAAAACATGGTGGGATAGATTGAACCGTAGGGAGGCTTCACTTCTTGAACTCCACATGCACATCGCCGGGTTGGGGCAGTGGATCGTCGTGTTCATCGGAGCTTGTCTCCTCCTTCCCCATTGGGTCATAGTCTTCCTCTTCCTCCGTGGTCCAACCATAATGTTCCACATCCCCATGTACTTTTGGGTTTGTGATATAATCAACCATGTAGCTCTCTCCATCAGAGTCTTGGGACGACATCTTGCTCCAAATCTGCTGCAGGAATAGATCAAAATGAAAAAAGGGGGTTTTTGCGTGGTACGGTGGTCAAAACCTTCGGGTGATTATATAATGAATTTTTACCGACTAAAAGAAGGGCCGTGCAAGAAAACGGAGTCCGGAGGGCACACGAGGTGGCCACAAGGTCGGGGGAGCACCCAGGGGGTAGGGCGCGCCGTCCACCCTTGTGGACGCCTCGTGTCTCTTTAAAACTACTTTTAATTTTCCTGATTTTTTAAATATTCCTTCACGGAGAAAATTTATCATTGGAAACGTTTTGGAGTTGGTTTACTTACCGTACCACATACCTATTCCTTTTCGGAGTCTTAAACGTTCTGGAAAGTGTCCCTTATGTACTCCTCCGGTGTTCCGGTATCAATTATATTGGTCTTAACATTTATGGGAGTTCCTGAGATATAATGCTTAAGTCTTTAACTATTTACCACCTTCGGATTTTTGCCTTCGGCCTTGTTTATTTTTATGGCACCGGAACGATAGACCTCCTCGACAATGTAAGGAGCTTCCCATTTGGAGAGAAGCTTTCCTGCAAAAAATCTTAAACGAGAGTTGTATAGCAAAACATGATCACCTACATTAGACTCGCGCTTTTGTATCCTTTTATCATGCCATATTTTAACTTTTTCTTCAAACAACTTGGCATTCTCATAGGCTTGGGTTCTCCATTCATCAAGTGAGCTAATGTCAAATAACCTCTTCTCACCGGCAAGTTTGAAATCATAACTGAGCTCTTTAATAGCCAATATGCCTTATGTTCTCGATCAAGAGGTAAGTGACATGCCTTTCCATAAACAATTTTATACGCAGACATACCCATAAGATTCTTATAAGCAATTATATAAGCCCACAATGCATCATCAAGTTTCTTAGACCAATTCTTTCTAGATATATTAACAATCTTTTGCAAAATTAATTTAATCTCTCTATTTCTCAATTCTACTTGACCACTAGACTGAGGATGATATGGAGATGCAATTCTATGGTTAACATCATACCTAGCAAGCATTTTACGGAAAGCACCATGAATAAAATGTGAACCACCATTAGTCATTAAGTATCAAGGGACTCCAAATCTTAATAGAAGTGTTATGATCAGCACTACTAGTTGGAATACCTTCTACCCACTTAGTAATGTAATCAATAGCAAGGAAAAAATGTGTATACCCATTAGAGGAAGGAAAGGGTCCCATATAATCAAAGCCCCAAACATCAAATGGCTCAATAACAAGTGAATAGTTCATAGATATTTCCTAACATCTACTAATATTAGCAATTCTTTGACATTGATCACAAGACAAGACAAACTACAAGCATCCTTGAAGAGAGTAGGCCAATAGAAATAGGATTGCAATACCTTATGTGCAATTCTATCTCCAGCGTGGTGTCCTCCATAAGACTCGGAGTGGCACTTGCGTAGGATCTGTTCCTGTTCATGCTCAGGTACACAACGTCTAATAACACCATCTACTCCTTGTTTATAAAGGTGTGGCTCATCCGATAAGTAATGTCCTAAATCATAGAAAAACTTTTTCTTTTGCTGGTATGTGAAACTAGGTTGTATAAATTTAGCAACAATATAATTCGCATAATCAGCATGCCATGGAGGATTATGAGAAGCATTTATGACATTTAATTGCTCATCAGGAAAGCTATCATCAATAGGTAGTGGGTCATCAAGAATATTCTCTAACCTAGACAAGTTGTCTACAACGGGGTTCTCAGCTCCCTTTCTATCAATAATATGCAAATCAAATTCTTGTAGCAATAGAACCCATCTAATTAGTCTAGGTTTAGCATCTTTCTTTTTCACAAGATATTTAATAGAAGCATGATCAGTGTGAACAGTTACTTTGGAATCAACAATATTAGGTCTGAACTTATCACATGCAAATACAACTGCTAAAAAATCTTTTTAGTAGTAGCATAATTTCTCTGGGCACTGTCTAGAGTTTTACTAGCATACTGGATAACATTTAATTTCTTATCAACTCTTTGTCCTAGAACACCACCAAAAGCATAATCACTAGTATCACATATAATTTCAAAGGATAAATTCCAATCAGGTGGCTGAACAATAGGTGTAGAAATCAAGGCTTTCTTAATTATTTCAAATGCTTCTACACAATCATCATCAAAAACAAAAGGAGCATCTTTTGTAAGAGATTATTGAGAGGCCTGGAAATTTTAGAGAAGTCTTTAATAAACCTCCTATAGAAACCAACATGACCAAGGAAACTTCTTATACCTTTAATATCTTTAGGACATGGCAACTTTTCAATAGCATCTACTTTAGCTTTATCAACTTCAATACCCCTTTCAGAAATTTTATGCCCCAAGACAATACCTTCATTAACCATAAAGTGGCACTTCTCCCAATTCAAGACAAGATTAGTTTCTTCACATCTCTGCAAAACTCGGTCAAGGTTGCTTAATAAATCATCAAAAGAAGTTCCGTAAATGGTGAAATCATCCATGAAAACCTCAACAATCTTTTCACCAAATTCAAAGAATTTAGCAGTCATACATCTTTGAAAGGTAGCAGGTGCATTGCATAAACCAAAAGGCATACATCTATAAGAAAAGGTACCGAAAGGGCAAGTAAAAGTGGTTTTCTCTTGATAATCTTTTGACACAGGTATTTGAGAGAAACCAGAATAACCATCTAGAAAGCAAAAATGAGTATGTTTGGATAGTCTTTCTAGGATTTGATCAATAAAAGTTAGATGTTAATGATCTTTTCTAGTAGCTTTATTTAATTTGTGAAAATCAATTACCATTCTATAACCTATAACAATTCTTTGAGGAATCAATTCATTCTTATCATTAGGGACAACAGTAATACCCCGCTTCCTAGAAACACAATGAACATGACTTACCCGTTGACTATTAGCAATATGATAAATTATACCTACCTCCAGAAGCTTTAGTATTTCATTTCTTACCACTTCTTTCATCTTAGGATTTAACCGTCATTGATGATCAACAATCGGTTTAGCATTTTTTGCCAATTTAATTTTATGCTAACATAGAGTGGGACTAATGCCCTTAAGATCATCAAGAGTTTCCAATAATTTCTTTTCTTCATGCTCTAGAAGGTTAGCACTAATAATAATAGGATATATCTTCTTTTCATCAAGATAAGCATATTTCAGAGTATCAGGTAACGGTTTAAGCTCAAATACGGGAACACCCTTGGGTGGAGGAGGATCTCCAAGGATCTCAATAGGCAAATTGTGTTTCAAAATACGTCCCTGATTAAATAATACTTCATCTATTTCCCTTCTTTCATTCATAAACATATCATTTCCATGGTCTAGCAAATATTTTTCTAGAGGATCAGCAAGAGGCACGGCAATAGAAGCAAGACCAATAATTTCATCCCTACTAGGCAATTCTTTATCATGGGGTTGTCTATGAAATTTAGACAAATTAAAATCATGAGACATATCCCCCAAACCAACAGTAACAATATCTTTCTCCTAGTCTATCTTAGCATTAACAGTATTCAAGAAAGGTCTACCAAATATAATGGGACAAAAATTATCTTGTGGGGAACCAAGAACAAGAAAATCAGTAGGATATTAATTTTCCCACACAAGACTTCAACGTCTCTATTAGCAAGCTTAATAGTAACATCAATATCTTCTATCTCAGCAGGTGCAATATCATCCATAATTTCTTTATATAAGGTATAAGGAATTGCAGTCACACTAGCACCCACATCACATAAGCCATGATAACAACGACCTCCTATTTTGACAGAAACAACAAGCATGCCAACAACATGTCTATGTTTATCTTTCATATCGAGTTTGACAATTCTAGTGGATTCATCACAGAAATAAATAACATGCCCATCAATACTATCGACCAAGAGATCTTTAACCATAGCAATACTAGATTCGACTTTAATTGCTCAGAGGGTGCAGATCTTTTAGTATAACTCTTACAAACCACAGTTGAAGCTTTAGCATGATCCTTTATTCTAACAGGGAATGGTGGTTTCTCAATATAAGCAGTAGGAACAATAGGATCAACATTATAAGTAATAGTTTCTTCTTCAACTTTAATAGGTTCTACTACTTTGACTTCAATGGGAGGACGATATTTAAACCACTTATCCTTAGGGAGATCAACATGAGTAGCAAAAGATTCACAAAAACAAGCTACTATCTCAGAGTTAAGTCCATATTTAGTGCTAAAATCACGAAAAGCATCGGTATCCATAAAAGATTTAACACAATCAAACTTAAGGTTTATACCTGACTCCTTACCTTCGTCAAGATCCCAATCTTTAGAGTTGTGTTTAATTCTTTCCAATAATTCCCATTTAAATTCAATACCCTTCTTCATATTGGAACAAGTACAAGAAGTATCGAGCATGGATCGATCATTAGGAGAAAGCCAAGCATAAAAGTTTTGAATAATAATTTCTCTTGGGAGCTCATGATTGCGGCATGAATATAACATTGACTTAATCCTCCCCAAGCTTGAGCGATACTTTCTCCTTCACGAGGCCAAAAATTATATATATAATTCCGATCACGATGAACGAGATGCATAGGATAAAACTTTTGATGAAATTTCAATTTCAATCGGTTGTAGTTCCATGATCCAATATCATCCAATAGCTTATACCATGTCAATGCCTTTCCCTTTAAAGATAAAGGGAAGACCTTCTTCTTGACAACATGCTCGGGCATACCTGCAAGCTTAAATAATCCACAAACTTCATCCACATAGATTAGGTGCATATCAGGATGTAATGTTCCATCTCCTACATAAGGATTAGCTAGCAGTTTCTCTATCATTCCAGCGCACGGTGGATTTGAGTTCTTGAAGGGAAACTTTGAAGGGCTCAAGGGATACGCTGTGGGCCGGATGACCAAGAGTCGTCGCGGCAAGCTCTACATCAACGGTGAAGGCTGGGGCCTCGAGGCCGGCTCAACCGAGTGTGGGTACCGGGTCCCCTTCGGCGGAATTCATGTATTCATCGGCCGGATCGGCGAGTCGGGCCCTGAGCCGGACATTCACACCAACCTTGACAAAACAGCTCAGCGCGTGAGGACCACCCACATTCAATCTATCGTGAAGCATGCTTTCGTAGGCTGCGTCCACGGCGATGAATACTTTGAAGGATCAGTGGATGGCGCTGAGACGGCCATCTGTTCTGACGCTACATCATCAATGGGTGAGACGGACTCTTTGTATCAGCTGCAGGATGGCATGCTCAGGGGCTGTTCCGATGGTAGCAGTATTCCGGACCCCCTTCAGCCGCCGAATTGGGCCAGAGTCTTCATGGCAGGAACACAGCCCGGGCAGAACTCCAAAGCAGCAACAACAACTACCGGGTCGATCGCAAACGGGTCAGGAGACCCTGTGCGCCCCCCCGTCTCAGATTCCAATGGACCTCACGGATAAACCGACGACTCTGTTGACTGTTGTGGTAGAGCCGACGGATAGAGCCCAGCATGACGCAGAGGTGGCACGCGTACATGAAGAGATGGTACAAGCTAAAGAAAATTTAGCAGCAGAGGAGGTTAGGATGGCAGCGAGTGGGCGGCTTTGGACATTCATGCGCAACAGCTTCAAGCGGAGACTTTCCGGCTCTCGGTGGATCTGAACGCATCACACGAGGTCATGAGAAGAAGGCATCTGAAAATTCAATCACGTTTACCTCTGACGCTCGATCCTAGGAACCTTTTTCACACACCCGGGGCTGGGGCAAGCAACCCGCCGGAGGCAAATCGGATCACAACGCCTGGGGCACCGGTTCAACCACGCGCCATGGATCCACCTCGTGTACATACCGCTCCGCCTCATTATATACCAACACCGCCGGGTCACTTCTCCAATCCCTTGGAAAATCTCATTTCAGCGTCGGCTCATTTGGCGGCTCTCCCAATGGAAGGCAACTCACCGGCGGCAATTGAAACGCGAAGGGTGCGTACTCCTTCAAACAGCTCTGGCACAGCAGGATGCGTACTCCTACAGTCGAGACAGGATCCATTCAACTCCTCGCCCAAGCCGGAGCCCAAGCTACAGTAGGCATATGGACTCGGCTGACATGTCAAGCAATGCTCAACACCGCAACCGGCCGCACATGCATGAGCCGGTATAGGTTGGAGCCCTTAACTTGGTGAATCAGGAGAGGATCCGACAAGAGGCTGAGCGAGCGGTTCAACTGGCAGCGGAGCAGGCGGCTCATCAGACGTTTCCGGCTTATCCAGCAATCTCGGTTGAGGCAGGAGTGGCCACAAGAACCGGAGGTGTCCCTTGCCTAGTGCCGGCCATACGTAATGAGCGGTTGCCAAAGGACTTCAAGGGACCTCGTAAGGTGCCTAATTACACGGCCGACTTGCAACCTGGGGCTTGGATTGAGAGTTATGAGATAGCTATGGAGTTGTTGGGGTCCGTGACTTGGCAATGGCCAAGTATTTCACTATGATGTTGGATGGAACAACTCGTACTTGGTTGAAGGGGTTGCCACCCAATTCTATCGGCTCATGGGCGGAGTTGAAGGACCGGTTCATTCAGAACTTCAAAGACACATGTAAACAACCCATGTCGATTGTGGACCTAACTAATTGTTAACAAGAGGACGGTGAATCTATAAGACATTGGGTGCGCCGGGTCAAGGAAATAATACATTCATGTGATAAGATGGATGCCGGCTCAGCGGTCTTGATGTTGGAGAAAATTTGCCGTTTTGAACCTCTGAAGTAGAAGTTGGGGCGGCTCAAGCATGACTGCAATGACCTGGGCCAGTTGATGGTGGCTCTCGTCAAGTATGCTGATTATGATAGTACCAAGGACCCGGTGTCTGACAAAGAAAAGACAGCGAAGGGAAAGAAGAACGACAACGGCAAGGGTCACCAGCATAAGCCAGCAAATCAAGGAGGTAATAAACATAATGCTATTGAATTTGTCGCTAACACCAATGCACAGGGCGGCAATCAACGACGCAAGGGCAGGCAACCCCCTCGGTCGAGCAGGTCAGGTCCCACCCTTGAGCAACTATTGAATGAACCTTGTCCAAGACACGGCACCCGGGAGAAGCCAGCCAGCCATCTGTGGAAGGATTTTACAATCATGAAGGCGTTTAAGAATTCAAATGCATTTGATGGAGGTCACGGCCCAGGCGGCAGTTCAGGTGGGGGCGGTTTCCATGGCCCGGGCGCCGGTTTAGGTGGAGGAGGATTTCACGGTAAGGACCATCCAGGTAACCAAGGAGAATATAATCCAAAACCCGGCGAAAGTAATCAGCCGCAACAGTCCGGATATCAGAGCAACCCAAAATAGTTGAATAGTGGGCAATACCATGTGTTCACCACTAGTTTATGTAAGAGGGACCAGAAGCTTCACAAGAGGGCCGTTAATGCCGTTGAGTCAGCGATTCCACGTTACTTACGGTGGTCAGAACGGCCTATTATGTGGAGCAGAGAGGATCATCCACCCCGGGTTGATAATCCAGGTCACTTGGCCTTGGTAGTGGCTCCTCGGGTTGGTGGATATAAATTCACTAAAGTGCTCATGGATAGAGGCAGCAGCATCAACATCCTCTACTATGAGACGTTCCGTCGGATGCGGTTGACTGATAAGAGTCTTAAGCAATCCAACACTATTTTTCATGGTGTGGTACCTGGCAAGTCGGCATACCTAGTTGGTAAGATTGAACTGGAAGTAGCATTTGGGGATGAGTATGACTCTAGAGAAGAAAAATTAACCTTTGAGGTGGTTAATATCAAAATCCCATATCATGCTCTGTTTGGACGGCCTACTTATGCCAAGTTCATGGCTCGGCTGAGTTATGTGTATTTCCAGCTCAAGATGCCGGTTATAAGGGCACCATTATAGTACATGGAAGCCATAAAATAGTCTTGGAGTGTGAAGAAGGTGATGTTGCATATGCTGAGTCTGTTTGTGCAACACAGGAGTTAAAGTTTTATAAGGATCATGTTGACCTTGCAGACATGACGTCTTTAAAGAAACCAACAACGGAGCATGAGCCGGTGTTGACATTTAAATCAGCTGATGACACCAAGATGGTTGACTTTGTGCCTGGCGACTCATCCAAGCAGTTCACCATTAGTGCCAACTTGGATCCAAAATAGGAAAGTGCACTCATTGAGTTCATCCGTGAGAACCGGGACATCTTTGCATGGAAACCTTCCGATGTGCTGGGTGTCCCGAGGGAACTCGCTGAGAACACTCTCAATATTGATCCAAAGTATAAACCGGTTAGACAGTTTCTCCGGCGGTTCAACGAGGAAAGGCACAAGGCCATTGGAGAAGAGGTGGCCCGGCTCTTGGCTGACGGGTTCATTGTGGAAGTCTTTCACCCATAGTGGTTAGCCAACCCGGTGCTTGTACTCAAAAAGAATGGCACCTCGCGTATGTGTGTGGATTAAACCGATTTAAACAAGGCTTGTCCGGCTAACCCTTTTTCTCTCCCCCGTATTGATCAGATCATCGATGCTACGACAGGTTGTGCATGCTTGAGTTTTTTGGATGCTTATTCAGGTTATCATCAGATCAAGATGGCAGTCAAAGATCAGGAGAAGATAGCTTTTATCACTCCGTTTGGAGCTTTCTGCTATGGGTCTATGCCTTTTGGGCTTAAGAGTGCCCAGGAGACTTATCAACGGTGTGTGCAGAATTGTCTTCATAATCAGATTGGGCGTAATGTTCATGCTTATGTGGATGATATAGTGGTAAAGTCCAGGAAAGAGGAAACCTTGGTCACAGATCTGAAAGAGACCTTCGATAACCTCCGGGTCTACAAAATGATGCTTAACCCGGCTAAGTGTGTTTTTGGAGTCCCAGCCGGCAAGCTCTTGGGTTTTTTGGTGTCCAACCGAGGTATTGAAGCTAACCCGGAGAAGATTAAGGCAATCACATCCCTGTCCAAACCAACATGCATCAATGACGTTCAACGGCTGGCGGGTCGTGTGGCTGCTTTAAGCCGGTTCTTAAGCCGGTTAGGGGAGAAGGCGATGCCTTTGTATCAGATGATGAAGAAAATAGATGATTTTGTTTGGAGTGATGCTGCGAACTCTGCTTTTGAGGATATGAAGAAACAGCTTGCTGAGCCACCGGTTCTTGCTGCTCCAATTGAGAAAGAGCTGCTATTGTTGTATGTAGCCGCTAACTCACGGGCTGTTAGTGTGGCAATTGTAGTGGAGCGCAAAGAGGTTGGCAAGGAACATCCGGTTCAACAGCCGGTTTATTACGTCAGTGAGGTACTGATCGAATCTAAACAAAGATATCCACATTGGCAAAAGCTCGTGTACGGGGTGTTCATGGCAAGCCAGAAGCTCAAGCATTACTTTCAGGGTCACCCGATCACCGTGGTTAGCTCTGCGCCTTTGGGGGACATCATCCAAAATAGAGAGGCCACTCGACGAGTCGCCAAGTGGGCCATTGAACTTGGATCTCATGGGTTGAAGTATGTGCCACGTACTGCGATCAAGTCTCAGGCGCTAGTTGACTTTATTAATGACCGGACAGAGATGCTGATGCCGGAGGAGAAACCAGAAAACACATATTGGACTACTCACTTTGATGGGTCCAGATAGTTGGAAGGCTCGGGGGCTGGAGTTGTTTTAACCTCCCCTCAAGGTGACAAATTTTGTTATGTGTTGCGGCTGATGTTTCCTTGCACTAACAACGCAGCGGAATATGAAGCCTTGCTCCATGGTCTTTGAGTGGCCAAAGAGATGAACCTAAGCCGGGTCCGGTGTCTTGGCAACTTAGATTTTGTGGCTCAACAGGTATCAGGCAAGTGGGATTCCAAAGACCCTATCATGGCGGCTATCGCCGTGAAGTTGATGCTGTTGCAGGACATTTTAAAGGATATCAGGTGGAACACATTGATCGTAGGAAGAACGAAGCAGCTGATGCTCTAAGCCGGTTGGGATCTCAGCGTAAGCCGGTGCCACCTAAAACCTTTTTGGATGTTTTGCATAACTTGTCTGTTAAGTTACCCACAGAAGAAGATCTAGCCGTTCCAGACCCGGAGGCACAGTTGGTGGAGGCTCTTCATGTCATCCCAGATTGGACAGTGTCGTTCTTGGCTTACATGACCCGGGGAGAGTTGCCAGCGGATGAGACCCTGGCTCGACAGATAACCCGGCGGTCTAATTCAATGACGATTTCTGACGGAGAACTATATCATCGCAGCATCTCTGGAGCGTTTCACCGGTGTGTTTCCGCTGAAGAAGGCCAAGAAATACTTCGTGAGATCCATGAAGGTGATTGTGGTCATCATGCCAGGTCAAAATCTTTGGTGGCCAAGGCTTTTCGTCACGGTTTTTATTGGTTGACGGCTCACGTTGATGCAGAGGATCCGGTCAGTAGATGTGATGGATGTCAAAAATTCGCACGACGAGCACATTTGCCGGCTCAAGAGCTATGGATGATTCCAATCACTTGGCCATTTAAGGTGTAGGGGCTTGACATGGTTGGACCTTTCAAAAGGTCTAAGGAAAAAAAGACACATCTTTTAGTGGCAGTTGACAAATTCACAAAGTGGGTTGAGGCAGAGCCGGTGAGTAAGTGTGGTGCGGCCATGGCGGTTTAGTTCATGAAAAAGGTGATCTTCCGTTTTGGTTTTCCACACAGCATTATCACTGACAATGGCACTAATCTATCCCAAGGGGCTATGGAGGAGTTTTGTCAATGTGAGCATATTCGGCTGGATGTCACTTCTATAGCTCATCCTCAATCCAATGGTCAAGCTGAGAGAGCAAATCAGGAAATCATAAAAGGTCTCAAGCCCCGTCTTATGGTTCCCTTGCAGCGAATGTTGGGTTGTTGGGTAGAGAAATTACCCTCGGTGCTATGGAGTATCAACACCACACCTAACAGGTCTATAGGTTACACACCTTTCTTCATGGTGTATGGAGCAGAAGCAGTGTTGCCTAGTGACATCCGTCATGACTCTCCCCGTGTGGCGGCTTATGTTGAAGCTAATAATGAACAAGCCAGACAGGATGCACTGGACTTGTTAGATGAGGAAAGAGACCTAGCAGCGGCTCGATCAGCAATTTATCAATAGGACCCGTGTTGTTATCACAGCCGTCGGGTTAAGTCCAGGACTTTCAAGAAGGCGACCTGGTGCTCCGGCTCATCCAGGATTTGTCAAATGCACACAAGTTATCCCCACCTTGGGAAGGACCCTTTGTGGTCAGCAAGAACTTAAACAACGGGTCATATTACCTCATTGACGTTCGAGAGCACAAAGACTCACGTAAGTCGGAAGAGGAGACCCGCCGGCTGTGGAACATTGCTCAACTTCGGCCATACTACACCTGAGCCACCGGCTCTCATCATGTACATACTTTAACGTCGTATATACTATGATAAGTAATAAAGCAGGACCATCAGTCTCTTTTCTTTTCAAAGATTACACATCTTTGTTATTTTTTACTATTTTCAAATGACTATTAAGGAGCTGATCATACTTGAATTAGGTTTAACCTTTTTTGTTTGGCTTAGGATCGTATTCGAATCTAGATGCAACTATCATGGTCACTTGGGGGCTTCCTATTCAAACATAGGTCGTATTCGAACCAAAGAGAACATAGCTGTTGTAACCCTTTTGATCGACTCAAAGCCAAACTCACTAGGGGGCTTCTTGATCGTATCTGAATCACAGATTAACCCCTTTTGGGTCTGACTTGGATTGTATTCGAATCAGGGTCGTTAAAAACCTCTCAAGATCATTTGGGGGCTTCCTGTTCAAAACATAGGTCGTATTCGAACCAAAGAGAACATAGCTGTCGGTACCCTCTTGATCGGCGCAACGCCAAAGCCACTGGGGGCTATATGGTCGTATTCGAACCTTAGCTTAACCCCTTTGGTCCAGTTTACTGATCGTATTTGAATCAGAAACCCCCAACCTTTAATTACAAGGTTAATTTTGTTTACCACCTATTTTTGCTTTATCGGTTTTAGTTGTCCCAATTTCGCAAATAATCAGCATGGTCTTTTCACCGGCTAGATTATTTGACAACAAGCCGCCAGGCCATAATACTCATTAAGTATTCAGAAGCATTGACTTCACAAAAAAAGACTAGATTATCAACTTCATCACCCGCGTCATTTAAACCGGTGGTCCGGAGATCGAAGGTACAGGTGTGGCTATTGTTTATAAGCAGTTGCTTTCTGTATTAATCAAAGGTTATTTTAGTCTTGTTTTCTTCTTACATCTAGTTCTGCTTTTTACTATGATAAAAATATTGGCTATAAACCGGGTGTTCTGACCCGTTTGGTACTAAGCTGCCAAGCCAGTTTTTCCTTTTTATCTATAGGAACAGAGTTGAAGTATTGTAGGGACAACCATAAATATGATGCATATATTAACATCAGCAAGCACAGAATAACACACGGTGTCTTATGCGTGATGGCATGTGCAGAATATATGGTGTTCCCAAAACTAATCTATTACAAGGCTTTTACAAGCCCATGAAGATGGGCATCACTCCTCCCTCGCCGGTTCACCGCCCTTTGCTGATTGGAAGCTGGGTTTTGACAATCAAAGTCGTTCACGGCAATAAATTCTGCTTCTTCGTCAATCAGGCCAGTCGGGTCAACTTCCGAAGCAAATGTATGTTCACGAACAGGCGGGACCAAATCTGTCACCTTGTACGAGGGAGTGGCCATCTTCTTATTTTCCAAACCCGGCTGATATTTGTCCATTTTGGTTTCATCTCCAAGAATAGTTGCCTGAGGTCGAACTCCGCGCACGCAAGCCATGAAGTCGTCTTGTTCAAAGGGAGATCCGTCTTCCTTCACGGTAGGATACCCTCTGGCTACATCCGTCGGGTCTAGATCTGGCACCCAAAGCCTTGGAGCGGCTCAAGGCAGTCAAAGCTCTGGCTCTGGCACAGGAGCGCTTGACTTCTTGGAACCTGGCTGGCAAGATTGCCAGCTTCATTAGAACATCGCTGAGCCGGTTGGGTCCTTGATTGGCAGGAGAGATAGCGGCGAGTGCTCGTTGTGCGCCAATGTACAACTGCTCTACTATGGTATAGACCGCCTTCAGCTTAATCATGTGGTCTTGACTCAGATTTTGAACGCAAAGAGTCAGCTAGCGGCTTGCAGTCCGGATCAAAAGAAAGTCAAAAGGTCAGTACATATGGCTTACCAAAGATGGCGGACACCATTTGTGACACCAAGTTCTTTAAACTGGTCAGCTCTGTTGCAACCTCTTCAAGGGCTACTTCAGCCTTCTTAGCACGTTGTGTCAAAAGCGTTTTTTCTTCATCCCAGGTTTTCTTCTTGGCAAAAAAAGCTGGTTTTTAATTTTTCCGTCTTAGAGAGACTTACTTGCAGCTTGGAGTTAGCAGACTTGTTCTCTATCTCCTGATCCGCCAGCCGGGTCTTCGCATCAGTTAATTGCGAGCTCAGTTCAGATAAGGCATTCTGCAAAACATACCCAGATAAGTCAAGATTTAAGTTAAAGTTCAAAAGTCAAGATTCAAGTCTCAAGTACTTTGCGTTGCAAAACCACTTGACACATGGGGGCTAATGTATGCCAAAACAATTTCTTATGACTCTAACACATTCTTTAAGTCCCAAGTACTTTACAAAGTAACAACAATTGGCGCTTGGGGGCTAATGCATGCTATTCAACAAGTTTCTCAAGGATAAGCCAGATTACAGTGTTATTTTTGGATACAGTACAAGACAATTATGAAAATTCAAAGTACCGGCTCATTTATGGTCAAATGAATCGTCCCTTGGGGACTACGGATGAAGCTTTGTTCTATTTTATTGAACTCCAGGAAAATCTAAAAGAAAAAATCTTAGCTTATGTCATAAAGTCTACAGATCATTCCGGTTCTCTCATAATCTGAAGACTTGGGGGCTGGTGGAATATAAGTAAGCCGGAAGAACATACCTCATATTTCAGCTGCAACTACTTGACCATTTCTATCTCCGAGTCATGGCTGGAGTGCACATGGCTGAGATAACCAGATAATATGTCGTTGGCATTCAGATGGTCATAGTGTGAAATATCAAAATGCACTTTCTGTTTCTCCAACGCCTCTTGTTTCACCATGTGACGAGCCAACATGGTGGGATTTCCCGGCTCAATAAAGCGGCTCCCGGTGATCAGAACATCTTACGTAGACGGTGATGGCGGGTTGGCCGAGCTAGATGGTCCGATTGCAGAAGGATTCACGGTGGTTTCATCAACAGACGGCTCAGGAGGATTTACTTCATCATTGACAGGCGGGTCTTCTTGAGCTTCAGTTAATGGAGGAGAAGGTGGCTGAGGGAGTCCTGGATTAGGGGGTGTTCGGGTAGCCGGACTATACCTTCAGCCGGACTCCAGGACTATGAAGATACAAGATTGAAGACTTCGTCCCGTGTCCGGATGGGACTTTCCTTGGCGTGGAAGGCAAGCTTGGCGATGCGGATATTCAAGATCTCCTACCATTGTAACCGACTCTTTGTTACCCTAACCTTATCCGGTGTCTATATAAACCGGAGGGTTCTAGTCCGTAGAAAAACTTCATCATACAACAATCATACCATAGGGTAGCTTCTAGGGTTTAGCCTCCTTGATCTCGTGGTAGATCTACTCTTGTACTACCCATATCATCAATATCAATCAAGCAGGAGTAGGGTTTTACCTCCATCGAGAGGGCCCGAACCTGGGTAAAAACATCGTGTCCCTTGTCTCCTGTTACCATCCGCCTAGTCGCACAGTTCGGGACCCCCTACCCGAGATCCGCCGGTTTTGAGACCGACATTAGTGCTTTCATTGAGAGTTCCTCTGTGTCGTCACTTTTGGGCTCGATGGCTCCTTTGATCATCAACGACGATGCGATCCAGGGTGAGACTTTTCTCCCTGGATACATCTTCTTCTTCGGCGGCTTCGCACTGCGGGCCAATTCGCTTGGCCACCTGGAGCAGATCGAAAGCTATGCCCCTGGCCATCAGGTCAGGTTTGGAAGCTTAAACTACACGGCAGACACCCGTGGGGCTTCGATCTTCGACGGGTTCAAGCCACAGATGAGCGCGCCGCACTGTGTCGAGAGGCATGATCTAGCTCTGCCACCGAACAGTGCCCTGGAGGCCGCACAAGCACTGGTTCCGACCCTTTATTCGGAGCCTATTGCGCCAATCGAGGATGAGCGGTTGGACGTCACCTCGGGGGCTACGATCTCAAAGGCGATCGAGCCGAACGTCAGCCCCGCGTTCCGCACGGCCCGTGACTCCAAGGAGTCGGATTCCTCTCCGAACTCCGAACCCCCCGCGCCCCTGCCGATCGAATCCAATTGGGCACCGATAATGGAGTTCACCGCCGTGGACAACTTTCAGCACTCGCCTTTTGGCGACATCCTGAATTCTCTAAAGTCTCGCTCTTTATCAGGAGAGCCTTGGCCGGACTATGGTCAGCGAGGATGGGATACGGACGATGAAGAAATTCAAAGCCCACCCACCACCCACTTGGTAGCCACTGTCGACAATTCAAACGACGTGCTCAACTTTGACTCCGCAGACATCGACAACATGGACGACGATGCAGGAGATACAGATGAGCCAACGCCCATAGGGCATTGGACAGCCACCCCATCTCACGATGTGTACATGGTGGATACCCCTAAAGGAAACGACAACGAGGAAAAAGGGGATGGAACGGGGGACCGATCCCTCGAAAAGCAATCAAAGCGTCAGCGTAAACACCGACCCAAGCCCCGCCTCGACAAAGACCCAGCCATAGAGTAGGATGAGCCGGTAGACAACGAGCAGGCCTTAGAGCAACCGTCCGAACAGGGCAACACAGATAGAGAAACCGAATATCCCTCCCCCGGCGAAAACGGCACTCCAGACGACCTTACGCCGGATAAACCCATGAAGCAGAAGAATCTCCACAAGAGGCTCGTTGCAACAGCACGCAGCCTGAAAAAGCAGAAGCGGAAGCTAAAAACGGCGGAAGATGCACTCAAGATCCGATGGAGCAAAGTAATCAATACCGCAGATAAATACGGCAACAGTCGCCGCATTAATAGCTATCCAAAGAGAAGGCTACTGCGCGAATTCGATGAAGAGGCCCTAGAGCCCTCGCATTCAAAAAATAAGAAAGCCACACGGTCGGATAGACGACCCCATGACCAGCACAAAGCGGCAAGCGGCGCCGCACTTAAATCGGCATGCGACCCACTTAAGGATTTGCATCAGGGCCCAGTCAGGTCCATTTACGGGCCAAGAAAGCAAGCTCTCATAAGCAATGCAATAAAGCCATCATCAGAATCCGGCACACCCAAATACAGGGGCACCGCACACCCCCTATGTTTCACCGATGAGGTCCTGGACCATGAATTTCCAGAGGGATTCAAACCCGTAAACGTAGAGGCATATGATGGAACAACAGACCCTGGAGTTTGGATCGAGGATTATATCCTCCACATACATATGGCTAGAGGAGATGACCTCCACGCCATAAAATACTTACCCCTTAAGCTTAAAGGGCCAGCCCGGCATTGGCTTAAAAGCCTTCCTGAAAACACAATCAGAAGTTGGGAAGAACTCGAGGATGCTTTCCGAGAAAATTTTCAAGGGACCTATGTCCACCCTCCGGATGCAGACGATCTTAGTCACATAACTCAACAGCCCGGGGAATCAGCTCGGCAATTCTGGAATAGATTCCTCACTAAAAAGAATCAGATAGTCGATTGTCCGGACGCCGAAGCCTTAGCAGCTTTCAAGCATAACGTCTGAGACGAATGGCTCGCCAGACACCTCGGCCAAGAAAAGCCAAGAACAATGGCCGCACTAACAAGCCTCATGACCCGCTTTTGTGCAGGAGAGGACAGCTGGTTGGCAAGATGCAGCCCCAGCGACCCAAGTACATCCGAAACTAGGGATGGAAATGGAAAACCGCGATGCAACAAGGACCGTCGCCGGACTAAGGAAAAAAGTCCGAAGAGCATGGCAGTCAACACCGGATTCAAGAGCTCACGACAGAATTAGACAAAGCCACCCCTCCAGGATAACAGGGATGATCCATCCAACTTAAAAAAATCCTGGACAGGATATGTCAAATACACAGTACTCCCAGTAAGCCTGCTAACCATACCCACGGAGATTGTTGGGTTTTCAAACAATCTAGCAGACTCAACGCCAAACACAAGGGGCTCGACACACCAAGCAAAGACGAGGACGAACCCCAAAAGCAGAGCACCAGGAAACAAAAGAACTTCCCACAAGAAGTAAAAACAGTAAACTTACTTCACATAACAAAACGTGCGGCGCCCATAAAAGGTACGCACCACAAGACCTATCCCAAAGGGGTCCCGCCATTGGTTGTCAAAACCAATCATCTTCATCAGCTGGATTATTCTAGAAGTATCAGGAACGCAGGCTGGACTGCCTTGGTACTCGATCCAATAATTGGCGGACTCTAGTTTTCAAATGTCCTTATGGACGGCGGTAGTGGACTAAACCTGATATATCAGGACACAGTCCGCCACATGGGGATAGACCCAGCAAGAATCCGCCGCAGCAAAACCGCCTTTCAAGGGGTCACGCCTGGTCCGGACACCCATCGCATGGGTTTTCTCCGGCTCGAAGTTATATTCGGCTCTACCGATAACTTCCGCCGTGAAAAGCTGACCTTCCACATCGTCTCATTCTCCAGTCGCTATCAAGCACTACTGGGACGCGAAGCTTTCACCCGCTTTAACGCAATACCGCATTATGCATCTCTAACGCTTAAGATGCCCGGTCCATGAAGCATCATCTCTTTAAAGGGGAAGCATTGATGTGCCCCTACCCCAAGCGGAGGACTGTGCGGCCGCTTTGACAGCCCCACAGTAAAATGGCTTCACCAGCCAAAAATTTCGGAATAGGTCATTAAAGACCACGAACGCGGATAGACGAGTTCAGTACAAAATCATCATTGATGCAGGCT
The DNA here is from genome assembly GCF_002162155.2 of Triticum dicoccoides. NCBI lineage: Eukaryota > Viridiplantae > Streptophyta > Magnoliopsida > Poales > Poaceae > Triticum > Triticum dicoccoides. The sequence goes on along the minus strand of NC_041382.1, from coordinate 293,467,721 downwards.
TAGTGGCCATATACCCCCGCACTAGGGGCTCCGTACATATACAATAAGAGACAATAAAGCTCAGTTCTATATATTTTACTTTATACTTTGCTTATTTCAAACTTTTGTTCGGCACGACCCATTTTCAGCTCAGTTCCTCTCTTCCGCACATGAACGCCGTGCGGCGCCCGTCCAGGATACGGCACAACGGAGACACATGCGCAGACGTGCAGTAGGGGCCCGTCCTAAGGATTCTTTTTAGATTAAGACCCTGCGTAAACCTTTTTTACTGTCTCTTGTTGCTACATATCCCCTGGTTTTCTCTGATATAACCAAGGAGGAGGCTGGCGTCTTGGCATGTGGCCACGTCAGAATTTTTGCGCGTACCTGGACACTAGGGGCTTTTTAATAAAGAGTGTTGTTTTGCCCGCACTCATAAAGACCGAACACCTTAGGGAGTGTTCAGTGTCGCGGGATTTGGCATTATATGCATCAGCTCCGAATCATGTCTTTGGTCAATTGTTGGGTTGCCCGGCTCCTGAGTTCGGCTACCTTACGTTCCGCTCTATCGGCTAAGGTAGCACGAGGAGAACTACTGCGATTGTGCCCCGGTTAGGCCGGGCGAGCGCCTCAGTAGAGAAAGCCGAAAACTGACTATCATGATGTGGCGTGAGACTGGTCAGCCACCCGATGACCTATCGCAATCTATAGGATTCCTCCGTTTTAACGAAGGGCCGTTTCCCGGCCAGGCACATACGCGCCCCGAACTCGGGCGAGCGCAGTCGCCACAAAGGGGCTACCTAAATAGTCCCACTGTCAAGCTCCTATGGCTAAGTGAAAGTGTTAAAGTATTATAGTCCGGTTGCCTGGCCCGCTGTGCTATCACCTCGTTTGTAGGACCAAGACATTGGGTTAAGTGTGAAAATGTGTCTTCTGCGAGCACCCCCGCACTATGTGCGTGGGGGCTGAAGCCAACGACTGCCATCTTTCAGATTATATATATATATATATATATATATATATATATATATATATATATATATATATATATATATCTTAAAACGGCCGCACAGGAGGTGTTCCCAATACTTGAAGGCACAAGTATAAAAGGCCACTACAATTTATCAAAGTATTGCTTTATAATTACATATGCTATCATAACATAGCATCCTTCAAGCACTGCGTCTCTATTACACGAGCGCCTTCAAGGACTTCCTGAAAATAGTGCTCGGAGGGTACTCGGCTTTTGTCCGAATCTCGGGACGCAATAACGGTGGTCTCCATCTCTGCCCAGTTTGTCTTGACACGGGCAAGAGCCATCCGTGCGCCCTCTATGCATGCTGACCTCTTCATCGCATTGATACACGGCACCGCGTCAAGGAATTGCTGCACCAAGCTGAAATAACTCTTCGGCTCCGATCTCCCAGGCCACAGATGACCCATGACGTACTTCATGGCGAGTCCGGACAATCTATTCAGTTCGGCCCATTGAGGCAGGCGATCGTCCACTGCTAGTGGACGCTCTGGATTGTGGAACTGTGACCAGAAAAGCTTTTCCACTTCGCGATCTTTTAGATCTCGAAAGTGTTCGGTCGAATCAGCAGCACTTGCTGCCAAATCCAGATAGGTGTCCTCCACACTCCACATCCGTTCCAATAGAGCAAACTTCGGATCGCAAAACTTCCTCCACAACATAAAGGGCTTTCTAGCCGCAATCTGTTCAGCCTGACGCAGCTCTCATCGCAGAGCGAGCGTCCTTGGCATCGGCAACGGCCTTCTCTAAGTCCGTCTGTCTCGCCCGGTCTTCTTTCTCAAGAAGTTTGCAATGGTCTGCAGCGCTCTTTAACTTCTCGGCCATCTTGGCCATCTATTCTGTGCTTCGGCAGTGAGCAGCCTGTTCGGCTCTCAGCTCTTCAAGGGCCTTCTCGGCAGCCGCATCGCTTTTTCTGGCTTGCTCCTTAGCTCGGGCAAGTTCTGCCCTAAGATTCTCCACGGCGGCCGTACCATCTGCGTCAAGCACACACATTGTAAGACACTGGCATGAAGCTCCTCTTACCTGATGCTGCCCGAGGAATTACATACCTTGAGCCTCATCAAGCCGCTTGTTGACAAGCGCGATGTCGGCATCTGCCACGTCCAGTTGCCGCTTTAGTTCGGCCAAATCATCAGTATGGCTTGATTCCGGACACCTCGCCACCTACATTAAAAGGCGACATCTTAGACCTGGGATTATGATCCTCTGCGTGCCGTCATTTCTTGACAACGCGCAGAGTCTCAGGGGCTACTATCTACACAGGGCGCATCTTGTTTTATGCGCAACTGACGAAGAATTACATTATCAAACGTACCTCAAAACCCGTCAGCAATCTTCTGACGGCCTCATGCAATCCGCTTTCCGCGGACAAAATCCTTCCAATCATCGTACCCATCAATGCACGGTGCTCCTCTGAGATAGAAGCTCGCCCCAGCAGAATCATCAGCTCCTCCGACCGCGCACCGGACGGTGCCGGGCTCGTCCTATGACCTCCATCGAAGTCCGGACACAGAGAACCTTGGAGGACATATGGCTACCTTCCACCCCTGCTGGATTCGGAGAAACCCTCCGCGATGACACCTCAGGGTCGCCCGCCTCGCCAGGCGGTACGGCAGGGGGAGGCGTTCCACTCTCCATCACCTCCGGAAGAAGATCCCCTGAAGACGAGCTCTGCTGAGAAGGGCTAAGGTCCGAGCTACAAAGTAAAATTTCGGTTAATCTTCTCAGATAAAAAGCAAGGATTTCTCTCATCCCTCTAAAGGAAAATCTTTCTCTACTTACGGCTCACTGGAGGGCTGATCCCTTTAAGGGCGTAGTTCGGCTGAGGATCTCCCCGGTGTCGGACCCTCTGACGAGGACTTTTTCCCCGCTTTGAGGCCATGGTCTCCGGGTCGTCAGAGGCAGCCCTCTTCTTCCCCTTAGGAGAGGAATTGTCGGTTCCTCCCTTCGGAGCAGCCTCCTTCGAGGAGGCCATAGTTTCCTTGTCCTCCCCCTCACTTCCCTCCAAAGGCACGATCTTCAACATCCTGACTAGCACGGGATCCGGCCTGGTCTCAGGAAGGGGAGCCGAACACCTGATCATCTTTGCCTTCGCTATCCACTCCTGTTTAAAAGGACAACTCTTTTAGCGGCGAATTTATGACAATTTTACGGATAGCGAGTCCGGGCACAAGGTTACTTACTTGAGTATCCGGGCGATTGCAGCTTAAACCTGCGTCCTCGTTCAAATCCGGACACATTGCTTGTGATCCGAAGAACATTTTATACATCTCCATGGGCGTTGCGCCCATAAAATGTTGGAGAGCTCATGGTCCCTCCGGATTAAACTCCCACAGACGAAGGGAGCGACGTTTGCCGGGCAGTGTTCAGCGAATCAGCATGACCTGCGTCTCCTTGACTAGGTTGAGGTCTCTTTCTAAGAGATCCCTGATGCGGCCCTGCAACAAGGGAACGTCTTTGAATAACCCCCAATCTAATCCTTTGTTGACCCATGACGCTAGCCGTGATGGGGGACCCGAGCGAAAGGCAGGAGGCGCCACCCACTTGGCGCTCCCGGGAGCGGTGATGTAGAACCACTCTCGTTGCCACAAGCCGAGCTCCTCTTGAAAGGAGCCCTCGGGCCATGGAGCATCAGCATTCTTACTTATGATAGCGCCTCCGCACTCTGCGTGCCATCCCTCGATCATCTTCGGCTCCACTCCAAAAGTCTTGAGCCATAATCCGAAGTGAGGAGTAACACGGAGGGACGCTTCACACACAAGGATGAATGAGGAAATGTGGAGGAGGGACTCGGGAGCTAAGTCATGAAATTCCAGCCCGTAATAAAACAGCAGCCCCCTCACGAAGGGATCCATCGGGAAGCCTAACCCCCGAAGGAAGTGAGACATGAACACTACGCTCTCACCGGGCTGGGGACTGGGAATAGCCTGCCTTTGAGCAGGCAACCTATGCGAAATTTCGGCAGTCAAGAACTTAGCCTCTCTCAACTTTAGCACATCCTCCTCCGTGACGGAGGAGGGCATCCATTGGCCTTGAAGGTCGGAACCGGACATTGTCGAAGGTCCGAAGCGCCTAGAATCTGGAGCCTAGGGTGATGGAACTCGAGGCGACGGGCGAACTTGTTTTGAGATTGGGGAAAAGGAGTAAGGCCCTGGTCTCTTTATAAGAGGTTGAATACCAGGAGCCCTCCCCGTAACCATTTGGGACTCGCCTTTAATCGAGAAGACATGCTAATGGGCACGATTGGGTTACCCACGTCCGTATTGATGAGAATCCCGTAAAAGGGGGGACACGATCTTTGCTTTGACAAGACGTGCCAAGAAAACCGCCTCGCTAAACGTTCTGAGGTGGAAAAGTAAAAACGATTCGAGTAAAGGACTTGGCCGTAGTGTGATGTCACGCTGTGGAATACGTCAGCAGATTAGATTTGTGTTGATATTATTCTCTCTATGGCAATATCTGGAAACTTATTTTGTAGAGCCGGACACTATCCTTGGTGTCTAAAATCTTCTTGAAGGACTTGGAGGAGGAACCCGCCTTGCAATGCCGAAGACAATCTGCGTGCCGGACTTATCGTCATTGAAGCCTGGTTCAGGGGCTACTGAGGGAGTCCTGGATTAGGGGGTGTTCGGGTAGCCGGACTATACCTTCAGCCGGACTCCAGGACTATGAAGATACAAGATTAAAGACTTTGTCCCGTGTCCGGATGGGACTTTCCTTGGCGTGGAAGGCAAGCTTGGCGATGCAGATATTCAAGATCTCCTACCATTGTAACCAACTCTGTGAACCCTAACCCTATCCGGTGTCTATATAAACCGGAGGGTTCTAATCCGTAGAAAAACTTCATCATACAACAATCATACCATAGGCTAGCTTCTAGGGTTTAGCCTCCTTGATCTCGTGGTAGATCTACTCTTGTACTACCCATATCATCAATATCAATCAAGCAGGAGTAGGGTTTTACCTCCATCGAGAGGGCCCGAACCTGGGTAAAAACATCGTGTCCCTTGTCTCCTATTACCATCCACCTAGACGCACAGTTCGGGACCCCCTACCCGAGATCCGCCGGTTTTGACACCGACAGTGGCCTTGCCGGTTTAGATGCAAGGACTGGCGGGTCTTCCACCGGTTTAATCACCTTGGCCTTCTTAGACTTAGCTTGACCACTAAGTGAAATATTATAGGACTGTCAATATAAAGAGACAATTTGAAAAACACGGAAGAAAGAGGATTTTTCCTTACCCAGGGGCAGTTTTGAAGGCTGGAAACTGGGTCTGAGACGAGTCGCCAGAAGAGCGAGACACCTCCTGCAAAGATAAAGTAAAGTTAAGTAATGCAAGGGAAAGCATCCATTAACAGAAAGTCAAAGACAAAGAAATAAACCTCATTCTGGCGTTTTTGAGGAGTCTGTTGAAGAATAGCAGGCGGTTCGTCTTCGGTCCGGGCTTGTTGGCGGCTCTCATGTTGCTGCTTTTTCAAAAGAAAGTGAGGGTCCAGATAAGCCAAAGGGTGTGAAAACCTTACTTTCCAGGTTACGACTCGAAGTTTCTGTCTTGGCAAATGGGCTGAGTCGAAGGTAATAGTTACCTCTTCTTCCACGGCCTGACTGGCCCCAGTGTCATCCTGGTAATGAACAGTGTCAATAAGATTATTAAAAAGTTGGCCAAGGGAGTCAAGGGCTACCTCCGACCGAGAAGTATCGTCAAGCTTCATCATGTCTTCAGTGGTGTTCTTCTTCTTCTTTTTGGACCTCCGGGTCGTTTTCTTGGCTGTTATAGCGGCAACTCTCGCTTTCTTGGCAGCTTCATGGTCATATTTAACTTTCCAGAAATCAGATTTGGCCTACAAACAGGTAAAAACAAGATGAAAGGTCAGGAAAGTATTAAACAATACGGCTGGGAAAAATACAAAGTAGAGAGATCAGAGTTTCCTTACTTCTGGCACCGGGTTAAGCTTGCAGAAGGGGTTTAACCCGACGGTACTGCAGTCTTCGTATTTTCCATTCACCAGAAGAGTTGACATTGAAACAATATCTTCTTCCGTTAGTTGAACGGAGCTGTGACGAAGAGAGTCATCTGGGCCTCCACCATACTCGTACATCAATTTTGGTCGATGGCTTAGAGGGATAACCCGCCATGAGATCCAGCAGCGGGTTAGGTCAACTCCGGTTAAGCCGTTCCCTAATAAGGTGTTAATCCTTTTTATTGATGGGATCAACTTCTTGCGTTTGGTAGCAGTAAGCTTGTCAGGGAGCATGAATTTGGAGTCAAGATGCTCGGCGCGATAACCCGGCAGTGGCTTATCGTTTCCTGGTGAAGTGTCCTGACAATAGAACCAAGTCTGATTCCAATCTTTTGGATGACTCGGCAAGACTATGAGGGGGAAGACAGTGCCCTGCCGATGTTGAATTGAGATGCCTCCAAGCTCCAATCTAAGGCCGTTGGTGCACTCGTTCTGCCGGTTCAGATGAAAATACTCTCTAAATAGTTCCACGGTCGGCTCTTCCTGAAGGTACACCTCACAGAGCACTTGGAAGTTGCTGATATTGGATATGGAATTGGGCCCGATATCTTGAGGGTGGAGTTTGAAAAAATGGAGGACATCTCTGAAGAACTTTGAGCAGGACGGTGAAAAGCCACGGTTCATGTGGTCAGTAAAGACAATGACTTCACCATTTTGTGGATTGGTTTGTTCTTCATCCGGGTCAGGTGCACGGTAAGACATGACATTTTTTCCTGGCAAAAATCCTATGGAGAAGAACTCCTTCAAACGTTCCTCAGTCACGGTTGAGGGAACCCAGTTGCAGACAGTCGGCGTTTTGGACGGCATAGTGTTCAAAAACGCATTGAAAGGAAGGTAACATGTCGGTTCAATTCAATAAATATGATGGAAGTACAAGATGATACAGAGGAGTAATGTCGGCTTAATTTAGGGCTAATGTCATATAAGGAAAAGTAAGCCGGCACAGTAAGCCGCCATGACTACAGGCATTTGAGAAATACCAGCAGCAGAAATTGGTTAAGTATGAAGACAAATAGGTTTCTTAACTTCTGGATATTAATATGGATCAAAATGAAAAAAAATCCTAGAACAAAAAATATAGCCCAGATGAGTTCATCAGCTCTCAGAAGATATCAATGCAAAGGAAAGGGATCTACTAACATCTAAAATGGATGAGAAACAGCTATCGTTGAGTTCTGCACTACTTTTAGATCAAAAGAGGGTGCGGTAAGAGAAGTTGCAACAAATCTACGACGAACAACGAAGAACACAAGAAGGAAACTTCCTGAACCCTAATGCGGATCTATGGGGGTGAGAAGGTGAGAGCTTACGGGTGTGGAGTTGCTGCGGAAGATCATCGTCGTTCTCTGGATAGAATCAGGGTGATGCAGCGGCCTAGCTTGAGGACGACGGTGAGCGCTGCGGCGGCGGTGGAGCTCGAGCGACAGGAGGGTTGCGAGAGGAAGGAGATGAAGAAGAGAGAAGAATGAGAAAAGGCAGGGGCATGCCTATTTATAACGAAAAAGGTGAACAGATGGGCGCGAAAATCGAGGAAAAGCCAAATAATGGTTATCTAACTAGATGGACGCCTCGATTCTCGGAAGGCATTAAAGATGAAGATCCGTTGGGAGATATGACATCATAAAAGTTTTTCGTGTTTTGAAGAGATGACGTCATGGCGGGTTACAAAAACTCCTGCGAGGATAAGAAGATGGATTTTGTCTAAGTATTGAAGATTGACAAAGAACAAAGTTCAAAGTCAACCTAGGGCCTAATGTTGGGGATATAGCTATCAGTTATGACCCGCCCAGGAGGGGCCGGGTCAGCCTCAATGGCGGGTTACAAAGGAAGACCCGTAAACATTCAGGATGATAGTTTATCAAATCTTATAGAAGGCCTAAAGGCCTAGAGGCGGCTTAAGGCCCAATATTGTAAACCGTCGTATGTAAGGAAAGACTTGTAAAGAAAGGCATGTAAAAGAAGTCACCGAGCCAGACACGATTTATGAGCCGGCCGGGACTCTGTAGGCCACCAAGCGTCAACCCGTGTATATAAGGGGATGACCCGGTGGCGGCTTAGGGTAAGAAACAAGAGATCGATAACCAAGCCGGTGAACTAGCCTCTTGGTAATCGAAACCCCAGCAATACCAACACAACTAGAGGTATGCTTTTACCTTCATCGTAAGGGGCCGAACTAGTATAAAACCTCTCGTGTCCTTTGTCCCGATTAACCCCTTTAAGCTTCCTAATTGCGATGGCCCTACAACTAAGTCCTTCCACTAGGACATCTGTCATGAAAGTTCCACGATAGTTGGCGACCACCGTGGGGCTAGCGCACGGTGGATTTGAGTTCTTGAAGGACAACTTCGAAGGGCTCAAGGGATACGCTGTGGGCCGGATGACCAAGAGTCATCGCGGCAAGCTCTACCTCGAAGATGAAGGCTGGGGCCCCGAGGCCAGCTCAATCGAGTATGGGTACCGGGTCCCCTTCGGTGGAATTCATGTCTTCATCGGCCGGATCGGTGAGTCAGGCCCTGAGCCGGACGTCCACACCAACCTTGTCGAAACAGCTCAGCGCGCGACCGTGTTCAATCTGTCGTGAAGCATGCTTTCGTAGGCTGCATCCATGGTGGTGAATACTCTGAAGGATCAGTGGATGGCGCTGAGACGACCATCTGTTCTGACGCTACATCATCAACGAGTGAGACAGACTCTTTGTATCAGCTGCAGGATGGCATGCTCGGGGGCTATTCCAATGGCAGCAGTATTCCGGACCCCCTTGAGCCGCCGAATTGGGCCGGAGTCTTCATGGCAGGAACACAGCCCGGGCAGAACTCCACAGCAGCAGTAGCAACAACTACCGGGTCGGCCGGAACCGGGTCAGGAGACCCTGCGTGCCCCCCGACTCAGATTCTAATGGACCTCACGGATAAACTGATGACTCTGTTGACTGCTGTGGTAGAGCCGGCAGATAGAGCCTAGCATGACGCAGAGGTGGCACGCGTACGTGAAGAGATGGTACAAGCTAAAGAAAATTTAGCAGCAGAGGAGGTCAGGATGGCAGCGGAGCGGGCGGCTTTGGACGTTCGTGGGCAACACCTTCAAGTGGAGACTTTCCTGCTCTCGGTGGATCTGAACGCGTCAAACGAGGTCATGAGAAGAAGGCATCAGAAAACTCAGTCATGTCTACCTCTGACGCTCGATCCTAGGAACCTTTTTCATACACCCGGGGGTGGGGCAAGCAACCCGCCGGAGGCAAATCGGATCACGACGCCCGGGGCACCGGTTCAACCGTGCGCCATGGAACCACCTCGTGTAGATACCGCTCTGCCTCATTATGTACCAACACCGCCGGGTCACTTCTCCAATCCCTTGGAAAACCTCATTTCAGCGTCGGCTCGTTTGGCGGTTCTCCTGATGGAAGGAGACTCGCCGGCGGTAATCGAAACGCGAAGGGTGAGAGAACTTCAAACAGCTCTGGCACAGCAGGATGCGTACTCCTCCAGTCGAGATAGGATCCATTCAACTCCTTGCCCGAGTCGGAGTCCAAGCTACAGTAGGCATATGGACTTGGCTGACATGTCAAGCAATGCTCAATGCTGCAACCGGCCGCACAGGCATGAGCCGGTACAGGCTGGAGCCCTTAACTTGGCGGATCAGGAGAGGATCTGTCAAGAGGCTGAGCGAGCGGTTCAACTGGCAGCAGAACAGGCGGCTCATCAGTCTTTTCTGGCTGATCTAGCAATCTCGGTTGAGGCAGGAGTGGCCATAAGAATCGGAGGTGTCCCTTGCCTGGTGCCGGCCATAAGTATTGAGCGGTTGCCAAAGGACTTCAAGGGACCTCGTAAGGTGCCTAATTACAAGGCCGAGGATTGAGAGTTATGAGATGGCTATGGAGTTGTTGGAGGTCAGCGACGCGGCAATGGCCAAGTATTTCACTATGATGTTGGATGGAACAGCTCGTACTTGGTTGAAGGGGTTGCCACCCAATTCTATCGGCTCATGGGCGGAGTTGAAGGCCCGGTTCATCCAGAACTTCAAAGACACATGTAAACAACCCATGTCGATTGTGGACCTGACTAATTGTAAACAAGAGGACGGTGAATCTACAACCCATTGGGTGCGCCGGGTCAAGGAAATAGTACATTCATCTGATAAGATGGATGCCGCCTCAGCAGTCTTGATGTTGGAGAAAAACTGCCGTTTTGAACCTCTGAATCAGAAGTTGGGGCGCCTCAAGCGTGACTGCAATGACATGAGCCAGTTGATGGCGGCTCTCGGCAAGTATGCCTATTCTGACAGTACCATGGACCCGGTGTCTGACGAAGAAAAGATAGAGAAGGGAAAGAAGAACGGCAACGGCAAGGGTCACCAGCATAACCCGGCAAATCAAGGACGTAATAAACATAAGGCTGATGAATTTGTCGCTAACACCAATGCGCAGGGCGGCAATCAACGGCGCAAGGGCAGGCAACCCCCTCGGTCGGGCGGGTCAGGTCCCACCCTTGAGCAACTATTGAATGAACCTTGTCCAAGACACAGCACCCGGGAAAAGCCAGCCACCCACCTGTGGAAGGATTGTACAATCATGAAGGCGTTTAAAAATTCAAATGCATTTTATGGAGGTCACGGCCCAGGCGGCGGTTCAGGTGGGGGCGGTTTCCATGGCCCGGGCGCCGGTTCAGGTGGAGGAGGATTTCACGGTCAGGGCCATCCAGGTAACCAAGGAGGATATAATCCACAACCGAGCCAAAGTAATCAACAGCAATAGTCCAGATATCAGAGCAACCCAAAACAGTTGAATAGTGGGCAATACCATGTGTTCACCACTAGTTTATGTAAGAGGGACCAGAAGCTTCACAAGAGGGCCATCAATGTCGTTGAGCCGGCGATTCCACGTTACTTACGGTGGTCAGAACAGCCTATTGTGTGGAGCAGACAGGATCATCCACCCTGGGTTGATAATCCGGGTCACTTGGCCTAGGTAGTGGCGCCTCATGTTGGCGGACATAAATTCACTAACGTGCTCATGGATGGAGGCAGCAGCATCAACATCCTCTACTATGAGACGTTCCGTCGGATGCGGTTGACTGATAAGAGTCTTAAGCAATCCAACACTATTTTTCATGGTGTGGTACCTGGCAAGTCGGCATACCTAGTTGGTAAGATTGAACTGGAAGTAGCCTTTGGGGATGAGTATGACTCTAGAGCAGAAAAATTAACCTTTGAGGTGGTTAAGATCAAAATCCCATATCATGCTCTGTTTGGATGGCCGGCTTATGCCAAGTTCATGGCTCGGTCGTGTTATGTGTATTTGCAGCTCAAGATGCCGGGTTATAAGGGCACCATTACAGTACATGGAAGCCGGAAAATAGCCTTGGAGTGTGAAGAAGGTGATGCTGCATATGCTGAGTCTGTTTGTGCAATAGAGGGGTTTAAGTTTTCTAAGGATCATGTTGACCCGGCAGGCATGACGTCTTTAAAGAAACCAACAACGGAGCATGAGCCAATGTTGAAATTCAAATCAGCTGATGACACCAAGATGGTTGACTTTGTGCCTGGCGACTCATCCAAGCAGTTCACCATCAGTGCCAACTTGGATCCAAAATAGGAAAGCTTGCTCATTGAGTTCATCCGTGAGAACCGGGACATCTTTGCATGGAAACCTTCCAACATGTCGGGTGTCCCGAGGGAACTCACTGAGCACACTCTCAATATTGATCCAAAGTTTAAACCGGTTAGACAGTTTCTCCGGTGGTTCAACGAGGAAAGGCGCAAGGCCATTGCAGAAGAGGTGGCCCGGTTCTTGGTGGCCGGGTTCATTGTGGAAGTCTTTCACCCAGAGTGGTTAGCCATCCCGGTGCTTGTACGCAAAAAGAACGACACCTGGCGTATGTGTGTGGATTACACCGAGTTAAACAAGGCTTGTCCGGCTGACCCTTTTGCTCTCCCCCGTATTAATCAGATCATCGATGCTACGGTAGGTTGCACATGCTTGAGTTTTTTGGATGCTTATTCAGGTTATCATCAGATGAAGATGGCAGTCAAAGATCAGGAGAAGATAGCTTTTATCACTCCATTTGGAGCTTTCTGCTATGTGTCTATGCCTTTTGGGCTTAAGAGTGCCCAGGCGACTTATCAACGGTGTGTGCAGAATTGTCTTCGTAATTAGATTGGGCGTAATGTTCATGCTTATGTGGACGATATAGTGGTAAAGTCTAGGAAAGAGGAAACCTTGGTCACAGTTCTAAAAGAGACCTTCGATAACCTCCGAGTCTACAAAATGATGCTTAACCCGGCTAAGTGTGTTTTTGGAGTCCTAGCCGGCAAGCTCTTGGGTTTTTTGGTGTCCAACCGAGGTATTGAAGCTAACCCGGAGAAGATTAAGGCAATCACATCCCTGGCCAAACTAACATGCATCAATGACGTTCAACGGCTGGTGGGTCATGTGGCTGCTTTGAGCCGGTTCATAAGCCGGTTAGGGGAGAAGGCGATGCCTTTGTATCAGATGATGAAGAAAATAGATGATTTTGTTTGGAGTGATGCTGCGAACTCTGCTTTTGAGGATCTGAAGAAATAGCTTGCTGAGCCACTGGTTCTTGCTGCTCCAATTGAGAAAGAGCCGCTATTGTTGTACGTAGCTGCTAACTCACGGACTGTTAGTGTGGCAATTGTAGTGGAGCGCAAAGAGGTTGGCAAGGAACAATCAGTTCAACGGTCGGTTTATTACGTCAGTGAGGTACTGATCGAATCTAAACAAAGATATCCACATTCGCAGAAGCTCGTGTACGGGGTGTTCATGGCAAGCCAGAAGCTCAAGCTTTACTTTCAGGGTCACCCGATCACTGTGGTTAGCTCTGCGCCATTGGGGGACATCATCCAAAATAGAGAGGCCACTGGACAAGTCACCAAGTGGGACATTGAACTTGGATCTCATGGGTTGAAGTATGTGCCACGTACTGCGATCAAGTCTCAAGCGCTAGTTGACTTTATTAATTACTGGACAGAGATGCAGAGGCCGGACGAGAAACCAGACAACACATATTAGACTATTCACTTTGATGGGTCCAGACAGTTGGAAGGCTCGGGGGCTGGAGTTGTTTTAACCTCCCCTCAAGGTGACAAATTTTGTTATGTGTTGCGGCTGATGTTTCCTTGCACTAACAACGCAGCGGAATATGAAGCCTTGCTCCATGGTCTTTGAGTGGCCAAAGAGATGAACCTAAGCCGGGTCCGGTGTCTTGGCGACTTAGATTTTGTGGCTCAACAGGTATCAGGCAAGTGGGATTCCAAAGACCCTATCATGGCGGCTATCGCCGTGAAGTTGATGCTGTTGTAGGACATTTTAAAGGATATCAGGTGGAACACATTGATCATAGGAAGAACGAAGCAGCTGATGCTCTAAGCCGGTTGGGATCTCAGCGTAAGCCGGTGCCACCTAAAACCTTTTTGGATGTTTTGCATAACTTGTCTGTTAAGTTACCCACAGAAGAAGATCTAGCCGTTCCAGACCCGGAGGCACAGTTGGTGGAGGCTCTTCATGTCATCCCAGATTGGACAGTGCCGTTCTTGGCTTACATGACCCGGGGAGAGTTGCCAGCGGATGAGACCCTGGCTCGACAGATAACCCGGCGGTCTAATTCAATGACGATTTCTGACGGAGAACTATATCATTGCAGCATCTCTGGAGCGTTTCACCGGTGTGTTTCCGCTGAAGAAGGCCAAGAAATACTTCGTGAGATCCATGAAGGCGATTGTGGTCATCATGCCAGGTCAAAATCTTTGGTGGCCAAGGCTTTTCGTCACGGTTTTTATTGGTTGACGGCTCACGTTGATGCAAAGGATCCGGTCAGTAGATGTGATGGATGTCAAAAATTCGCACGACGAGCACATTTGCCGGCTCAAGAGCTATGGATGATTCCAATCACTTGGCCATTTAAGGTGTAGGGGCTTGACATGGTTGGACCTTTCAAAAGGTCTAAGGAAAAAAAAGACACATCTTTTAGTGGCAGTTGACAAATTCACAAAGTGGGTTGAGGCAGAGCCGGTGAGTAAGTGTGGTGCGGCCATGGCGGTTTAGTTCATGAAAAAGGTGATCTTCCGTTTTGGTTTTCCAAACAGCATTATCACTGACAATGGCACTAATCTATCCCAAGGGGCTATGGAGGAGTTTTGTCAATGTGAGCATATTCGGCTGGATGTCACTTCTGTAGCTCATCCTCAATCCAATGGTCAAGCTGAGAGAGCAAATCAGGAAATCATAAAAGGTCTCAAGCCCCGTCTTATGGTTCCCTTGCAGCGAATGCTGGGTTGTTGGGTAGAGAAATTACCCTCGGTGCTATGGAGTATCAACACCACACCTAACAGGTCTATAGGTTACACACCTTTCTTCATGGTGTATGGAGCAGAAGCAGTGTTGCCTAGTGACATCCATCACGACTCTCCCGTGTGGCGGCTTATGTTGAAGCTAATAATGAACAAGCCAGACAGGATGCACTGGACTTGTTAGATGAGGAAAGAGACCTAGCAGCGGCTCGATCAGCAATTTATCAACAGGACCCGTGTCGTTATCACAGCCGTCGGGTTAAGTCCAGGACTTTCAAGAAGGCGACCTGGTGCTCCGGCTCATCCAGGATCTGTCAAATGCACACAAGTTATCCCCACCTTGGGAAGGACCCTTTGTGGTCAGCAAGAACTTAAACAACGGGTCATATTACCTCATTGACGTTCGAGAGCACAAAGACTCACGTAAGTCGGAAGAGGACACCCGCCGGCCGTGGAACATTGCTCAACTTCGGCCATACTACACCTGAGCCACCGGCTATCATCATGTACATACTTTAACGTCGTATATACTATGATAAGTAATAAAGCAGTACCATCGGTCTCTTTTCTTTTCAAAGATTACGCATCTTTGTTATTTTTTACTATTTTCAAATGACTATTAAGGAGCTAATCATACTTGAATCAGGTTTAACCTTTTTGTTCGGCTTATGATCATATTCGAATCTAGCTGCTACTATCATGGTCACTTGGGGGCTTCCTATTCAAACATAGGTCGTATTCGAACCAAAGAGAACATAGCTGTCGTAACCCTTTTGATCGGTTCAAAGCCAAACTCACTAGGGGGCTTCTTGATCGTATCTGAATCACAGCTTAACCCCTTTTGGGTCCGACTTGGATTGTTATCGAATCAGGGTCGTTGAAAACCTCTCAAGGTCATTTGGGGGCTTCCTGTTCAAAACATAGGTCGTATTCGAACCAAAGAGAACATAGCTGTTGATACCCTCTTGATCGGCGCAGCGCCAAAGCCACTCGAGGCTATATGGTCGTATTTGAACCATAGCTTAACCCATTTGGTCCGGTTTACTGATCGTATTTGAATCAGAAACCCCCAACCTTTAATTACAAGGTTAATTTTGTTTACCACCTGTTTTTGCTTTATCTGTTTTAGTTGTCCCAATATCGCAAATAATCAGCATGGTCTTTTCACCGCCTGGATTATTTGACAACAAGCCGCTAGGGCATAATACTCATTAACTATTCAGAAGCATTGACTTCTCAAAAAAAGACTGGATTATCAACTTCATCACCCGGGTCATTTAAACCGGTGGTCCAAAGATCCAAGGTACATGTGTGGCTATTGTTTATATTATAAGCAATTGCTTTCTATATTAATCAAAGGTTATTTCAGTCTTGTTTTCTTCTTACATCTGGTTTTGCTTTTTACTATGATAAAAATATTGGCTATAAACTGGGTGTTCTGACCCGTTTGGTACTAAGCCGCCAAGCCAATTTTTTCCTTTTTATCTGCAGGAACAGAGTTGAAGTATTGCAGGGACAAGCATAAATATGATGCATATATTAACATGAGCAAGCACAGAATGACACACAGTGTCTTATGCGCGATGGCATGTGCAGATTATATGGTGTTTTCAAAACTAATCTATTACAAGGCTTTTACAAGCCCATGAAGATGGGCATCACTCCTCCCTCACCAGTTCACCGCCCTCTGCTGATTGGAAGCTGGGTTTTGACCAATCAAAGCCATTCACATCAATAAATTCAGCTTCTTCGTCAATCAGGCCAGCCGGGTCAACTTCCGGAGCAAATGTATGTTCACGAACAGGCGAGATCAAATCTGTCACCTTGTACGAGGGAGTGGCCATCTTCTTATTTTCCACATCAAAACCCGACTGATATTTGTCGATATTGGTTTCATCTCAAAGAATAGTTGCCTGAGGTCGAACTCCGCGCACGCAAGCCATGAAGTTGTCTTATTCAAAGGGAGATTCGTCTTCCTTCACGGTAGGATACCCTCTGGCTACATCCGCTAGGTCTAGATCTGGCACCCAAGCCTTGCAGCGGCTCAGGACAGTCAAAGCTCCGGCTCTGGCACAGGAGCGCTTGACTTCTTGGAACCTGGCGGGAAATATTGATAGCTTCTTTAAAACATCGCTGAGCCAGTTGGGTCCTTGATTGGAAGGAGAGATAGCGGCGAGTGCTCATTGTTCGCCAAGGTACAACTTCTCTACTAAGGTATAGACCGCCTTCAGCTTAATCACGTGGTCTTGACTCAGATTCTTGCTTCGAGGGCCTACATATGTTTTGAACGCGAAGAGTCAGCTAGCGGCTTGAAGTCCGAATCAAAAGAAAGTCAAAAGGTCAGTGCAGATGGCTTACCAAAGATGGCGGACACCATTTGTGACACCCGGTTCTTTAATCTGCTCAGCTCTGCCGTAACCTCTTCAAGGGCTACTTCAGCCTTCTCAGCACGTTGTGTCAGGAGCGTTTTTTCTTCATCCCAGGTTTTCTTCTTGGCAGAAAAGCTGGTTTTTAATTTTTCCGTCTCAGAGAGACTTACTTCCAGCTTGGAGTTAGCATACTTGATCTCTTTCTCCTGATCCACCAGCTGGGTCTTTGCATCGGTTAATTGCGAGCTAAGTTTAGATAAGGCATTCTGCAAAACATACCTAGATAAGTCAAGATTTTAGTTAAAGTTCAAAAGTCAAGATTCAAGTCTCAAGTACTTTGCGTTGCAAAAACACTTGACACTTGGGGGCTAATGTATGCCAAAACAATTTCTTATGACTCTAACACATTCTATAAGTCCCAAGTACTTTACAAAGTAATAGCACTTGGCACTTGGGGGCTAATGCATGCTATTCAGCAAGTTTCTCAAGGATAATCCGGATTACAATGTATTGGATACGATACAAGACAATTATGAAAATTCAAAGTACCGGCTCATTTATGGTCAAATGAACCGGCCCTTGGGGACTACAGATGAAGCTTTGTTCTATTTTATTGAACTCCAGGAAAATCTAAAAAGAAAAAATCTTAGCCTATATCATAAAGTCTACAGATCATTCCGGTTCTCTCATAATCTGAAGACTTGGGGGCTGGCAGAATATAAGTAAGCCGGAAGAACATACCTCGTATTTCAGCTGCAACTGCTTGACCATTTCTATCTCCGAGTCACGGCTGGAGTGCACATGGCTGAGATAACCGGATAATATGTCGTTGGCATTCAGATGGTCATAGTGTGAAATATCAAAACACAGTTTCTGTTTCTCCAACGCCTCTTGTTTCACCGTGTGACGAGCCAACGCGGTGGGATTTCCTGGTTCAATAAAGCGGCTCCCGGTGATCAGAACGTCTTGCGTAGACGGTGATGGCGGGTTAGCCGAGCTGGATGGTCTGGTTGCAGAAGGATTCATGGTGGTTTCATCAACTGACGGCTCAGGAGGATTTACTTCATCATTGACAGGTGGGTCTTCTGGAGCTTCAGTTAATGGAGGAGAAGGTGGCCTTGCCGGTTTAGATGCAAGGACTGGCGGGTCTTCCACCGGTTTAATCACCTTGGCCTTCTTAGACTTAGCTTGACCACTAAGTGAAATATTATAGGACTGTTAGTATAAAGAGACAATTTGAAAAACACGGAAGAAAGAGGATTTTTCCTTACCCAGGGGCAGTTTTGAAGGCTGGAAACTGGGTCTGAGACGAGTCGCCAGAAGAGCGAGACACCTCCTACAAAGATAAAGTAAATTTAAGTAATGCAAGGGAAAGGATCCATTAACAGAAAGTCAAAGACAAAGAAATAAACCTCATTCTGGTATTTTTGAGGAGTCTGTTGAAGAATAGCAGGCGGTTCATCTTAGGTTCGGGCTTGACGGAAGCTCTCATGTTGCTGCTTTTTCAAAAGAAAGTTAGGGTCCAGATAAGCCAAAGGGTGTGAAAGCCTTACTTTCCGGGTTACGACTCGAAGTATCTGTCTTGGCAGCTGAGTCGGAGGAAATAGTTACCTCTTCTTCCATGGCCTGACTGGCCCAGTGTCATCCTGGTAATGAACAGTGTCAATAAGATTATTAAAAAGTTTTCCAAGGGAGTCAAGGGCTACCTCCGACTCAGAAGTATCGTCAAGCTTCATCATGTCTTCAGCGGTGCTCTTCTTCTTATTTTTGGACCTCCGGATCGTTTTCTTGGCGGTTATGGCGGCAACTCTCGCTTTCTTGGCGGCTTCGTGGTCATATTTAACTTTCCAGAAATCAGATTTGGCCTGGGAACAGGTAAAAACAAGATGAAAGGTCAGGAAAGTATTAAACAATACAGCTGGGAAAAATACAAAGGAGAGAGATTAGAGTTTCCTTACTTCTGGCACTGGGTTAAGCTTGCCGAAGGGGTTTAACCCGACGGTAATGTAGTCTTCTTATTTTCCGTTCACCAGAAGAGTTGACATTGAAACAATATCTTCTTCCGTTAGTTGAACAGAGTTGTGACGAAGAGAGTCATCTGGGCCTCCACCATACTCGTACATCAATTTTGGTCGACGGCTTAGAGGGATAACCCGCCATGAGATCCAGCAGCGGGTCAGGTCAACTCCGGTTAAGCCATTCCCTAATACGGCATTAATCCTTTTTATTGATGGGATCAGCTTCTTGCGTTCGGCGGCAGTAAGCTTGTCAGGGGGCACGATTTTGGAGTCAAGATGCTCGGAGCGATAACCCGGCAGTGGCTTCTCGTTTGCTGGTGAAGTGTCCTGACAATAGAACCATGTCTGATTCCAGTCTTTCGGATGACTCGGCAAGACTATGAGGGGGAGGACAGCGCCCTGCAGACGCTGAATTGAGATGCCTCCAAGCTCCAAGCTAAGGCTGCTGGTGCACTCGTTCTGCCGGTTTAGATAAAAAATACTCTCTAAACAGTTCCACGGTCGGCTCTTCCTGAAGGTACACCTCACAGAGCACTTGGAAGTTGCAGATATTGCATATGGAATTGGGCCCGATATCGTGAGGGTGGAGTTTGAAAAAATGGAGCACATCTCTGAAGAACTTTGAGCCGGGCGGTGAAAAGCCACGGTTCATGTGGTCAGTAAAGACAATGACTTCACCATTTTGTGGATTGGGCCGTTCTTCGTCCGGGTCAGGTGCACGGTAAGACATGACATTTTTTCCTGGCAAAAATCCTATGGAGAAGAACTCCTTCAAATGTTCCTCAGTCACGGTTGAGGGAACCCAGTTGCAGACAGTCACTGTTTTGGCTGGCATGGTGTTCAAAAACGCACTGAAAGGAAGGTAACATGCCGGTTCAATTCAATAAATATGATGAAAGTAGAAGATGATACAGAGGAGTAATGGCGGCTTAATTAAGGGCTAATGTCATATAAGGAAACTGTAACACCCTCGATGCGACTATAGCTCCCACGTGTCGAGGCACGACTTAGAGACATAATCACATTGAAGGCCTATGTCGCAAGTCAGGCAATCATCACAACATCCCATGTAATATAGATAATAAAAGGGGAGATAACATAGTTGGCTTACACTCGCCACGTCAATCAAGTACATAAAATAGCATTACATCAACCAAACACTCATGGCCCGACTACGGCGCCAAAATAAAAGATAACCCAACATGCGATATGGTCCCGATCACCCCAACTGGGCACCACTACTGATCATCAGGAAAGGAAACATAGTATCGCTAAGAGTCCTCGTCGAACTCCCACTTGAGCTCAAGCGCGTCACCTGGAGCGGAATCATCAGGCCCTGCATCTGGTGTAATAGTAATCTGTGAGCCACAGGGACTCAGCAATCTCGCACCCTCGCGATCAAGACTATTTAAGCTTAATAGGTAAGGTAAGCTAAATATGTGTGGAGCTGCAGCAAGCTACTAGCATATATGGTGGCTATCCTATTCGCAAAAGAGAGCGAGAAGAGAAGGCAAAGCACGGTCGAATAACTAGAGAGAAATCCTGCGGCAAGCATTACTCCAACACCGTGTTCACTTCCCGGACTCCGCCGAGAAGAGACCATCATGGTAACTCACACTGTTGATTCATTTTAAATAAGTTAAGGTTCAAGTTATCTACAACTGGACATTAACAAATTCCCATCTGCCCATAACCGCGGGCACGACTTTCAAAAGTTCAAATCCCTGTAGGGGAGTCCCAACTTAGCCCATGACAAGCTCTCACGGTCAACGAAGGAATAGACCTCCTCCTGAGACGTTCCGATCAGACTCGGTACCTCGGTTCTTCAAGACACTTTGACAGGTTAAAACAAGACCAGCAACACCACCCGAATGTGCCGACAAATCCCGATAGGAGATGCACATATCTCTTTCTCAGGGCACACTCAGATTGTCTTAGGTACGGGTAGGCCAGCCAGAGTTGCCCCTGGTGGCCACCGGCAGCTGACAGGTGGACCAGCACTCAGAGGAACACTGGCCCGGGGGGTTTAAATAAGATAACCCTCGGGCTCCGGAAACCCAAGGGAAAAAGAGGCTAGGAGGCAAATGCTAAAAACAAGGTTGGGCATTGCTGGAAAAGCTTTAATCAAGGCGAACTGTCAAGGGATTCCCATTATAACCCAACCGCGTAAGGAACGCAAAATCCGGGAACATAACACCGATATGACGGAAACTAGGGCGGCAAGAGTGGAACAAAACACTAGGCGAGAGGCCGAGCCTTCCACCCTTTACCAAGTATATAGATGCATTAATATAACAAGGCAATATGATGATATCCCAACAAATAAAATAGTGTTCCAACAAGGAACGGTCTCCAATCTTCACCTGCAACTAGCAATGCTATAAGAGGGGCTGAGCAAAGCGTTAACATAGCCAATCAACGGTTTGCTAGGACATGGTGGGTTAGAGGTTTGACATGGCAATTTGGGAGGCTTGAAAACAAGTGGTAGGCATCGTAGCATTGGCATAGCAAAAGAGCGACCATCTAGCAAAGCAAACATAGTAGTGATTTCGAGGGTATGATCATCTTGCCTGCACAGTTGTCAGAGTTGACTGGATCCTCGAAAGCAAACTCAACGGGCTCCTCGTTAGCGAACTCGTCTCCCGGCTCTACCCAAACAAAACAAATAAGCAACAAGGACACAATCAACCACGTGCAAGGATCAAACAATATGATGCAAACATGGTATACTATGCGGGATGCAATATGCGATGCATATGCAAGATTTGACAAGGAATGCATGAACCTGGCCTCAACTTGGAAATCCAAGTGTGCCACTGGAAAGATGAGATGAAATCTCTTGAAAACAATATAAAGAACGCCGGAATCGGAGCTACGGTTTGGAAATGGCAAACAATTCAAATATGACACCGATCTGCGATTTATAGCAAGTAGCCATCTAAAAGCAACAAGATGAACATGCTACAGCACCCAAACATGGCATCAAAATACATGGTAGGCGTGCATTCGTGATGCTTAACAAAAGTCTAGCACTGACCTACGGCCAATTCATCCATTAACAGGTTCAAACAAGCATGGCAAAAATGCATATGGTAAACAGATTTCAGACTTAGTGAAATTAACACTTGTCAGGAATTTCAGATCAGATAGCACCCTTCGGAGCAAGAAAACTATATGCTACAGGACCTGAACATGGCAAAGTAAAGCATGGCATGGAGCTACTCAAAGAGCTTAACAAAAGTCCCTTAGTGACCTTGAGCCAGCAAGCATGTCAACATGGCAAAAACATAATCGGTTCACAGACTTACTGATCATCCTGACTCATCATCCTCAAAAGAGGCACGGATCACTAGGAAACAACATGAACATAAGTCCATATGAGATAAACAGGTCAAGGACTTAGTGGAAATGCTAAGTCCCTGAAATCAGCATTACCAAGTGCCTCACTTTGCAAGCTTGTGCTAGTCACCACACACATCACAAAAATACATGGGTTGCACCTCTGGAAAGATGGCAAAACCCTTAATAAAACATATGTAGAGCACCAGGGCATATCATGCACACAATAATCATGGCAAAAATGACAAATATCTAAGTGGAGCAGCAGATCTGACAAATATCTCAAGTAGCACTCTTCTAACAGCATTTCGGGCATCAAGATGAACTCCAATGAAAATGATGCAATGAGATGAAATGATGTACTCTCTGAGACGAACATTTTGATATACTATATGCCCAAAACGGAGCTACGTATGAGGAGTTACGATGCGATGAACAGGAGCAAATGAATCTGAGAATTTGAGGACTTAGTAGAAATTCACCACCTCGCGGTTAGGGTTTACTGTAGCTCCCGATCCAGATCTGGCGAAGAGCACTGTAGCGGCGGCATATCCGAGGTTCACTGGTGACGGGAGCTTGCGGCAGCCGGCGTTCGTCGCGGGGCGGCGCCGGGGAGGGAGCGGACCAGATCCAGGGGCTCCTGGGGAGTGCGGCGCGGCGCGGTGGCGCGTCCCCGGTGAGGAGCGGCGTCGGGGAGGGAGCTCGGCGGAGGACGGTGAGGAGGCAGCGGTCAGCGCGGCCGGCCGGCATTGGGGCTGCGGTGGCGCAACGGAGAAGGCGGCGGCGCGGGCAAAGGAGGAGTGGGGCGGCGCGGGAAGACGGCCGACCGGGCTCGGGGACCGGCGCTGGGCCGCGCGGGCCTTGGCGGCGGCGGGTGGCGGGGAGCCACATGGCGCCCGCTGATTGGCGCGGCGGTGGGGCGCGGACGTGTCCGGCTCCGTCTGGACGTGTCCGGCGGTGGCGAGATCCGATTTTTTAGGGTTTGGGAAAGGGGATCCGCGAATTTGGAGGAGGGGGTCTTTATATAGGCATAAAGGGAGCTAGGAGAGTCCAAATGAGGTGCGGTTTTCGGCCACGCGATCGTGATCGAGCGCTCTAGATGATGGAGAAGGTTTTGGTGTGTTTTGGGCCAACTAGGAGGGGTGTTGGGCTGCAACACACATGAGGACTTTTCGGTCCCTCGGTTAACCGTTGGAGTATCAAACGAAATCCAAATGATACGAAACTTGACAGGCGGTCTACCGGTAGTAAACCAAGGCCGCTTGGCAAGTCTCGGTCCAATCCGGAAATGTTTAATCCCCACACACGAAAGAAAGGTAGAAATGACCCCCAGAGGAGAACGAAGCGCCGGAATGCAAAACGGACAACGGGGAAAATGCTCGAATGCATGAGATGAACACGTATGCAAATGCAATGCACATGATGACATGATATGAGATGCATGACAACGATAACAACACACGGAGACAAAAACCCGAACCCGAGAAAATAAAATAACTTAACGCCAGAAACGGCAAGAGTTGGAATACATATTGGGACAGTCATATCCGGGGTGTTACAACACTCGACCACTACGAAAGGATCTCGTACCGAGATCTAGGACTGAAAGAACGTCGGGTACTCAGAACGGAGGTGATCCTCGCATTCCCAGGTAGCTTCACGGTCGGAATGGTGTGACCACTTGACTTTGAGGAATTTGATTGACTTGTTGCGAGTCTTGCGTTCAGTCTCTTCAAGAATAGCAACTGGGTGCTCACGATAAGAGAGATCTTCTTGGAGCTCAATGTCCTCGAAGTTGACGGTGCGGTCAGGAGTCTTGAAGTACTTTCGAAGCTGAGAGACATGGAACACATCATGAACATTTGCAAAGTTTGAAGGAAGCTCGAGTTGATAGGCGAGGTCGCCTCTCTTGCTGACAATCTTGAAATGTCCCACGTATCTAGGGGCAAGCTTCCCTTTGATACCGAAGCGACGAGTACCTTTCATAGGAGAGACGCGGAGGTAAACATGATCTCCGATCTCGAAAGCCAAATCACGGTGCTTACTATCATAGTAGCTCTTCTAGTGGGATTGGGCTGCTTTGAGGTTATCTCGAATGACTTTACACATTTCCTCTGCCTCTGTGATTAAGTCATTTCCCAAAAGCTAACGTTCACCGGTTTCAGACCAGTTGAGAGGGGTACGCCACTTCCTGCCATACAGAATTTCAAATGGGGCCTTGCCCGAACTTGCTTCAAAACTGTTGTTGTAGGAGAATTCAGCATACGGAAGACAATCCTCCCACTTCATGCCGAAGGAGATCACACAAGCCCTGAGCATATCTTCAAGAATCTGATTGACACGCTCGACTTGACCGCTAGTTTGAGGATGGAAAGCTGTGCTGAAGCGGATGTTCGTGCCCATGGCCTTCTGAAAAGAATCCCAAAACTTGGAGGTAAAGATGCTGCCACGGTCTGAAGAGATCACTTGTGGAATACCGTGCAGAGAGACAATTCGAGAGGTATAGAGTTCTGCTAATTGAGCTGCAGTGATCGACTCTTTGATAGGCAGAAAGTGAGCCACTTTAGTGAGTTTGTCGATGACAACGAATATAGCATCATTGCCATGTTTGGACTTTGGAAACCCAGTCACGAAGTCCATCTCAATGTGGTCAAACTTCCATTCTGGAATGGCAAGAGGTTGGAGGAGACCAGCTGGCCTTTGGTGTTCTGCCTTCACTCTTTTGCAGACATCACACTCATTCACGAATTGAGCAATCTCGCGCTTCATTCGAGTCCACCAATAAGCCTGCTTGAGGTCCTAATACATCTTCGTGCTCCCAGGGTGGATGGAGAGGAGAGAATTGTGAGCCTCGTTCATGATTACTTTACGAAGGTCACCTTTGGGCACAACAATACGATCCTCGAAGAAGAGAGTATCCTTGTTATCAAGGCGGTAGCACTTGTACTTGGGTTGACTCTTGGCAATCCCAATCTTCACCTTCTTCACCATAGCATCAAGAAGCTGAGCTTGGCGAATCTGGTCTTCCAAGGTAGGAGAGACTTGAAGGTTGGCGAGGAAACCTTGAGGAACAACTTGCAGATTAAGTTTGCGAAAAGCTTCACAAAGCTCGGGTTGATAAGGCTTGAGAATTAGACTGTTGCAATAAGCCTTTCTGCTCAATGCGTCAGCAATCACATTGGCCTTGCCTGGAGTATACTCGATACTCGGATTATACTCTTGAATCATTTCGACCCATCGAGTTTGCCTGAGATTGAGATTAGGCTGAGTGAAAATGTACTTGAGACTCTTGTGATCAGTGAAAATGTCCACTTTTCTTCCCAATAAGAGATGTCTCCAAGTCAAAAGAGCATGCACAACTGCCGCCAACTCGAGATCATGAGTGGGGTAGTTCTTCTCATTGGGCTTCAACTGGCGAGAGGTATAAGCAACAACTTTCTTCTCTTGCATCAACACTGCGCCAAGACCTTGGAGAGAGGCATCACAAAAGACCTCGTATGGCTTGGATTCATCATGCGGAGTCAGAACTGGAGCAGTGATCAATTTCTCTTTCAAAGTGTTGAAAGCAATGTCACACTCCGGAGACCAAACGTACTTGACGTGCTTCTGGAGAAGATTTGAGAGAGGCTTCGCGATCTTAGAAAAGTTTTCAACGAATCTTCGGCAATAGCTTGCGAGACCGAGGAAGCTACGGAGTTGCTTCACGTTTTGAGGAGGTTCCCAATTCACAATTGCAGACACCTTCTCAGGATTCACCGCAATGCCCTTGGCAGAGAAGATATGACCAAGATAAAGAACCTCATCGAGCCAAAATTCGCACTTGGAGAACTTGGTGTAGAACTGGTGTTCTCTGAGTTTATCAAGCACCAAACGCAAGTGCTTGGCATGATCTTCCTTGTTCTTCGAGAAAACCAGAATGTCGTCGAGATATACCAAAACGAAGTCATTGGTGTAGGTGTTGAAGATGAAGTTCATCATGCGAGAGAACGTCGGAGGAGCGTTGACGAGGCCAAAAGACATGACAGTTTATTCATATGAACCATAGCTTGTCTTGAAGGCCGTCTTGGGAATATCTTGCTCACGGATTCGAATCTGATGATAACCCATACGGAGATCAAGCTTGGAGAATACTTGGGCACCTTTGAGTGGTTCGAACAGCTTGTTGATGTTGGGAAGTGGGTATTTGTTCTTGATAGTATTCTTGTTCAATGGACGGTAATTAACACAAAGTCGGTCCGTTCCATCCTTCTTCTTCACAAAAAGAACACCAAAACCCCACGGAGAAGAACTAGGTCGGATGAGACCCATTCTTTCTTGAATATCGAGTTGCTTCTTCAGCTCCTTCAACTCTTTAGGTCCGAGCTTGTAAGGACGCTTGCACACTGGTTCCGTGCCAGGCTCAAGATCAATGACGAATTCAACTGGTCGGTGTGGAGGCATTCCTGGAAGCTCTTCTTGAAAGACGTCTTGATATTCGCAAACAACTGGAATCTGTGAGATAGCATCCAGTTCACCCTTCTCATTGAGAGAAAACAGACGGATGGTATCGTCACGAGCAGCAAAGACAATTACATCCTCAGACGAATGAGTCAATTGAATCTGCCTGGCTGCACAATCAAGCTGAGCCTTATGCTTAGATAGCCAATCCATCCCGAGAATAAGATCAATATCCGAGTCACCAAGAACCATTGGAGAAGAAAGAAATTTGTAGTCACCCAAAGTGATGGTAGCATCCGGAGCAATGAAGTTAGCATGCATGCGCCTACCGGGAGAGACAACTGCTAATGGACTAGGCAAAATTTGCAAAGCCAAACCATGCTTAGATGAAAACGGTCTCGAGATGAAACAATGCGATGCACCAGTGTCAAAAAGAACTTTAGCTGGAATATCATTAATAGGAAGGTTACCCATGATGATATCTAACGAATCCTCTGCCTGAGCTGCGTTCATCAAGTTGACCTTGGCGTGCTTGGGGTTATGCTTGACCACAGCTGTACTTGCCGATCTGACAGGAGGAGGAGGAGGAAGATGCCTCTGGTTGAGACACTTGTTGGCATAGTGACCCTTCTGTTGGCACTTGTTGCACGTGACCTCTGAAAGCGGACGGTGGTACGGAGCACTCGATCTTGGAGCTTCAGACAAAGTCTTGTTCTAAAAGCCAGGGTTGGGTGGGTGGGAAGATCCACTGCCACCTTTGCTCTTCTACTGATACGCCTAACGGAACGGAGGAGGAGGAAGCCAATACTTCTGCTGCTTGGCCACTTGCGTAGAGGAAGAAGGAGTAGCATCTCTGACTCGCTTCTTGGAAGCATCACACCTCAGTTGAGCGGCCTCTTGCTTCAGTGCCATGTTGTAGAACTCATCGTACCTCAAGGGCTCAAAGAGAACAAGAGCTAGCTGGATTTTTCTCTGAGACCACCCCTGAACTAGTATATCATGCTCTTCTCATCAGGAACGTCCTGCTTGGCAAAGCGGGCGAGCTTCTGGAACAACTTTTTGTAGTCATAGACAGACAAAGAGCCTTGCTTTGGGTTGCGGAATTCCTCACGCTTGCTTTCAACCACACTCTGAGGGATATGGTGAGCTCTGAAATCTTGACGGAATTCATCCCAAGTGATTACACGTCCACCTCTGGAATCCTTGTACTGCTGGAACCATTCTGCAGCTTGATCTTTGAGTTGGAAAGAAGCGAACTTGACGAAGTCCTCAGGCCTGACGTTACTGCACTCGAAATGCTTGCACAGATCCAAGAGCCAATCGTCAGCATTAGTTGCCTCAACACAATTGCTCAAAGTCTTTGGCCCGTTAGCAAGGAACTGGTTGAGTGTAGCAAAGTGATTCTAATTGTTGCCTTGGTTTCCTTGGTTGCCTTGATTGCTCTCTTGAAGAATTTGCATGATCAACTGTGTGTTTGCATTGGTTGCGGCCATCACAGCTTGCCATGCCTCCGGAGGAGGTGGAGGTGGTGGCGGATCAGGATTCGGAGTCGTGCGTGTTGGAGGAGCCATCCTGAAGAGGTTGACATACATTAGCACATTGATAGACAAATATTGAAGCTGAATCCAACGGAATGAAAATTGCAACATAAAGTCTTCACATCCGGACAAAA
This sequence comes from Triticum dicoccoides, assembly GCF_002162155.2. Lineage (NCBI taxonomy): Eukaryota > Viridiplantae > Streptophyta > Magnoliopsida > Poales > Poaceae > Triticum > Triticum dicoccoides. The sequence goes on along the minus strand of NC_041382.1, from coordinate 293,439,548 downwards.
TGAACGAATGCATTCCTCTTGAAATGGTCACATATCCATAAATTGAGAAGCCACTTAGAATTTAGGTAGAGAAATAAATCAACAAGGTACGGATCAAGAACGAATACTCTGTAAGAAATCCCAATCTCAAACCAAATATTCGTGGAAGAAGAACTAGAGCTACAAGAATTCCCACCTATGAAACTCCCGAACCTTTCCGGTTATGCAATCAGGTGTTGGGGATACAGGGGAAGCATAATATCTCACCCAAATCTAGCAAATCCTACATCCAGCTATATCCATCCTTCAACACATAACCGAGAAAAACTTCGGAAACCATCTACCTCAACCTTCAAAAAGCATCCGTTATACGAGTTATGGCGATACTCCCGAACTCCCTCCCCAGTACTGGGTGGCGTCGAGGTTATCTCACCAACGAACTGCATAAAAGAGATTTTCGATGTCGGCGTACTAAACTCAGGTATTCCAGAACTGCAACGATAAAATTATGACGACAACACCTCAGAGCTCAACTCCCCGGGACACTTCCACATAACCCCTGACAGGAGGCACCAAGACAATGTTCTCATCATAAAACCATTGGAACGATTCCAAGATACCTGCGTGATCTTCAATTTTTTTTGTGAAATTTGAGAAGAGAAGAGTCAAAACTCTACGTCAGGATGCCTTACCAGAGCGATGGGGAGACTGGGAAGTAAAAGGAATTCCTAAACTCTCCGATATATAATTCCTAAATGACTCAAAACATTTTTCTAGACACAACTCGGCTGCTAAAAACGATCAATCAGTGGTGGCTCCTAAGGTCGGGGAAGGCTCTGATAACAACTTGTAACACCCTCGATGCGACTATAGCTCCCACGTGTCGAGGCACAACTTAGAGACATAATCGCATTGAAGGCATATGTCGCAAGTCAGGCAATCATCACAACATCCCATGTAATATAGATAATAAAAGGGGAGATAACATAGTTGGCTTACACTTGCCACGTCAATCAAGTACATAAAATAGCATTACATCAACCAAACACTCATGGCCAGACTACGCCACCAAAATAAAAGATAACCCAACATGCGACATGGCCCCGATCACCCCACCTGGGCACCACTACTAATCATCAGGAAAGGAAACATAGTATCGCTGAGAGTCCTCGTCGAACTCCCACTTGAGCACAAGCGCGTCACCTGGAGCGGAATCATCAGGCCCTGCATCTGGTGTAATAGTAATCTATGAGCCACAGGGACTCAGCAATCTCGCACCCTCACGATCAAGACTATTTAAGCTTAATAGGTAAGGTAAGGTAAATATGTGTGGAGCTGCAGCAAGCGACTAGCATATATGGTGGCTTTCCTGTTCGCAATAGAGAGCGAGAAGAGAAGGCAAAGCATGGTCGAATAACTAGAGAGAAATCCTGCGGCAAGCATTACTCCAACACCGTGTTCACTTCCCGGACTCCGCCGAGAAGAGACCATCACGGTAACTCACACTGTTGATTCATTTTAAATAAGTTAAGGTTCAAGTTATCTACAATCGGACATTAACAAATTCCCATCTGCCCATAACCGCGGGCACGGCTTTCGAAAGTTCAAATCCCTGCAGGGGAGTCCCAAGTTAGCCCATGACAAGCTCTCACGGTCAACGAAGGAATAGACCTCCTCCCGAGACGTTCCGATCAGACTCGGTACCTCGGTTCTTCAAGACACTTCGACAGGGTAAAACAAGACCAGCAACACTCCCCGAATGTGCCGACAAATCCCGATAGGAGCTGCACATATCTCTTTCTCAGGGCACACTCAGATTGTCTTAGGTACGGGTAGGCTAGCCCACAGTTGCCCCTGGTGGCCACCGGCAGCTGACAGGTGGACCAACACTCAGAGGAGCACTGGCCCGGGGGGTTTAAATAAGATGACCCTCGGGCTCCGGAAACCCAAGGGAAAAAGAGGCTAGGATGCAAATGGTAAAACCAAGGTTGGGCATTGCTGGAAAAGCTTTAATCCAGGTGAACTATCAAGGGGTTCCCATTATAACCCAACCGCGTAAGGAACGCAAAATCCGGGAACATAACACCGATATGACGGAAACTAGGGCGGCAAGAGTGGAACAAAACACTAGGCGAGAGGACGAGCCTTCCACCCTTTACCAAGTATATAGATGCATTAAGATAACAAGGCAATATGATGATATCCCAACAAATAAAATAGTGTTCCAACAAGGAACGGTCTCCAATCTTCACCTGCAACTAGCAACACTATAAGAGGGGCTGAGCAAAGCGGTAACATAGCCAATCAACGGTTTGCTAGGACATGGTGGGTTAGAGGTTTGACATGGCAATTTGGGAGGCTCGAAAACAAGTGGTAGGCATCGTAGCATTCGCATAGAAAAAGAGCGAGTGTCTAGCAAAGCAAAGATAGTAGTGATTTCGAGGGTATGATCATCTTGCCTGCACAGTTGTCAGAGTTGACTGGATCCTCGAAAGCACACTCAACGGGCTCCTCGTTAGCGAACTCGTCTCCCGGCTCTATCCAAACAAGACAAACAAGCAACAAGGACAGAATCAACCGCGTGCAAGGATCAAACAATATGATGCAAACATGGTATGCTATGCGGGATGCAATATGCGATGCATATGCAAGATTTGATAAGGAATGCATGAACCTGGCCTCAACATGAAATCCAAGTGTTCCACTGGAAATATGAGATGAAATCGCTTGAAAACGATATAAAGAACACCGGAATCGGAGCTACAGTTTGGAAATGGCAAGCGATTCAAATATGACACCGATCTGCGATTTACAGCCAGTAGCCATATAAAAGCAACAAGATGAACATGCTATAGCACCCAAACATGGCATCAAAATACATGGTAGGGGTGCATTCGTGATGCTTAACAAAAGTCTAGCACTGAGCTACGGCCAATTCATCCATTAACAGGTTCAAACAAGCATGGAAAAAATGCATATGGTAAACAGATTTCAGACTTAGTGAAATTAACACTTGTCTGGAATTTCAGATCAGATAGCACTCTTCGGAGCATGAAAACTATATGCTACAGTACCTGAACATGGAAAAGTAAAGCATGGCATGGAGCTACTCAAAGAGCTTAACAAAAGTACCTTAGTGACCTTGAGCCAAAAGGGAACATAAAACACATTTGCAAGCATGTGAACATGCCAAAAACATAATCGGTTCACAGACTTAGTGAAAACTGGAGCATGCTGAAAACAGATATCAAGTAGGCATGTTTACGAGCAAGATGCACTCACTACAGAGCAAGTCATGGCAAACTAAGCATACACCCATCAAGAATACACAAAATACAAGCTAGACATGGCAAGAACAATAACGTAGCATGCACGGATCAACTACAACATCATCGGCAAAATCGCTAACAAGTAGACAATCTACCTAGATTCACGAAATAGCAAAAGTAGAGCTCGATTGACTCAAGCTAGGGTGATCCATAATTGCAAACAAAGACATGGATGGATAGAGCACTACAAGATTAACAAAACATCCTTACTGATCATCCTCAAAAGAGGCACGGATCACTAGGAAACAACATGAACATAAGGCCATATGAGATAAACAGGTCAAGGACTTAGTGGAAATGCTAAGTCCCTGAAATCAGCATTACCAAGTGCCTTACTTTGCAAGCTTGTGCTAGTCACCACACACATCACAAAAAAACATGGGTTGCACCTCTGGAAAGATGGAAAAATCCTTAACAAAACATATGTAGAGCACCAGGGCATATCATGCACACAATAATCATGGCAAAAATGACTAATATCTAAATGGAGCAGTAGATCTGACAAATATCTCAAGTAGCACTCTTCTAACAGCATTTCGGGCACCAAGATGAACTCCAATGAAAATGATGCAATGAGATGAAATGATGTACTCTCTGAGTCGAACATTTTGATATGCTATATGCCCAAAACGGAGCTACGGATGAGGAGTTACGATGCGATGAACAGGAGCAAATGAATCTGAGAATTTGAGGACTTAGTAGAAATTCACCACCTCGCGGTTAGTGTTTACTGTAGCTCCCGATCCAGATCTGGCGAAGAGCACTGTAGCGGCGGATGATCCGAGGTTTGCTGGCGACAGGAGCTTGCGGCGGCCGGCGTTCGTCGCGAGGCGGCGCCGGGGAGGGAGCGGACCGGATCCAGGGGTTCCTGGGGAGTGCGGCACGGCGCGGTGGCGCGTCCCCGGCGAGGAGCGGCGTCGGGGAGGGAGCTCGGCGGAGGACGGCGAGGAGGCAGCGGTCGGCGCGGCCGGTCAGCAATGGCGCCGCGGTGGCGCAACGGAGAAGGTGGCGGCGCGGGCAAAGGAGGAGTGGGGCGGCGCGGGAAGACGGCCGACCGGGTCTAGGGCCGGCGCTGGGCCGTGCGGGCCTCGGCGTCGGCGGGTGGCGGGGAGCCACGTGGCGCGCGCTGATTGGCGCGGCGGTGGGGCGCGGACGTGTCCGGCTCCGTCCGGACGTGTCCGGCGGCGGCGAGATCCGATTTTTTAGGGTTTGGGAAAGGGGATCCACGAATTTGGAGGAGGGGGTCTTTATATAGGCATAGAGGGATCTAGGAGAGTCCAAATGAGGTGTGGTTTTCGTCCACGCGATCGTGATCGAGCACTCTAGATGATGGAGAAGGTTTTGGTGGGTTTTGGGCCAACTTGGAGGGGTGTTGGGCTGCAACACACACGAGGCCTTTTCGGTCCCTCAGTTAACCGTTGGAGTATCAAACGAAATCCAAATGATACGAAACTTGACAGGCGGTCTAGCGGTAGTAAACCAAGGCCGCTTGGCATGTCTCGGTCCAATCCGGAAATGTTTAATCCCCACACACGAAAGAAAGGTCGAAATGACCCCCGGAGGAGAACGAAGCGCCGGAATGCAAAACGGACAACGGGGAAAATGCTCGAATGCATGAGATGAACACGTATGCAAATGCAATGCACATGATGACATGATATGAGATGCATGACAATGATAACAACACACGGAGACAAAAACCCGAACCCGAGAAGATAAAATAACTTAACGCCAGAAACGGCAAGAGTTGGAATACATATTGGGAAAGTCATATCCGGGGTGTTACAGAAACGTAAGCCAACATAGTAAGCCGCCATGACTACAGGCATTTGAGAAATACCATAAGCAGAAATTTGTTAAGTATGGAGACAAACAGGTTTCTTAACTTCTGGATATTAATATGGATCAAATGGCCGTTCAAAATGAAAAAATTCCCAAACCTAAAAATATAGCCCAGATGAGTTCATCAGCTCTAAGAAGATATCTGTGCAAATGAAAGGGATCTACTAACATCTAAAATGGATGAGAAACAGCTACCGCTTAAGTTCTGCACTACTTTTAGATCAAAAGAGGGTGTGGTAAGAGAAGTTGCAACAAATCTACGACGAATAGCGAAGAACACAAGAAGGAAACTTCCTGAACCCTAATGCAGATCTATGGGGGTGAGAAGGTGAGAGCTTACAGGTGCGGAGTTGCTGCGGAAGATCGCCGCCGTTCTCTAGACAGAATCAGGGTGATGCAGCGGCCGAGCTTGAGGACGATGATGAGCGCTGCGGCGATGGTGGAGCTCGAGCGACGGGAGGGTTGCGAGACGAAGGAGATGAAGAAGAGAGAAGAATGAGAAAAGGCCGGGGCATGCCTATTTATAAGGGAAAAGGTGACCAGACGGGCACAAAAATCGAGGAAAAGCCAAATAATGGTTATCTAACAAGATGGACGCCTCGATTCTCGGAAGGCATTAAAGATGAAGATCCATTTGGGAGATGACATCATAAAAGTTTTTTGTGTTTTGAAGAGATGACGTCATGGCGGGTTACAAAAACTTCTGCAAGGATAAGAAGATGGATTTTGTCTAAGTATTGAAGATTGACAAAGAACAATGTTCAAAGTCAACCTAGGGCCTAATGTTGGGGATATAGCTATCAGTTATGACCCGCCCAGGAGGGGCCGGGTCAGCCTCAATGGCAGGTTACAAAGGAAGCCCAGTAAACATTCATGACGATAGTTTATCAAATCTTATAGAAGGCCTAAAGGCCTAGAGGCGGCTTAAGGCCCAATATTGTAAACCGCCGTATGTAAGGAAAGACTTGTAAAGAAAGGCTTGTAAAAGAAGTCACCGAGCCGGACACGATTTTTTAGCCGGTCGGGACTCTGTAGGCCACCAGGCGTCAACCCGTGTATATAAGGGGATGACCCGGTGGCGGCTTAGGGTAAGAAACAAGAGATCGATAACCAAGCCGGCGAACTAGCCTCTTGGTAATCGAAACCCCAACAATACCAACACATCTAGACGTAGGCTATTACCTTCATCGTAAGGGGCCGAACTAGTACAAAACCTCTCGTGTCCTTTGTCCCGATTAACCCCTTTATGCTTCCTAGTTGCGATGGCCCTACGACTAAGTCCTTCCACTAGGACATCTGCCATGACAATTCCACGACAATACCCGAAGAAAATTTATAATAAATATTTTTAGTAGGTGAAGTAGGTTCAAGATCAACTGATTGTGGTTCCAGTCGAGGTGAAGATATCCCGAACAAACCCCTCAAAATATTATTTTCCATAGTAACAAGTGACAGTAAATTTCAGCACACTATATAAATGTTTCCTTACCAAATTCCACTTACCAAAGGCACTTCACTCCCTGGCAACGGCGCCAGAAAAGAGTCTTGATGACCCACAAGTATAGGGGATCTATCCTAGTCCTTTTGATAAGTAAGACTGTCGAAACCAACGAGGAGCAGAAGGAAATGACAAGCGGTTTTCAGCAAGGTATTCTCTACAAGCACTCAAATTATCGGTAACAAATAGTTGTGTGATGGGGTAAATTGTAATGGGTAACAAGTAATAAATGTAAACAAGGTGCAGCAAGGTGGCCCAATCCTTCTTGTAGCAAAGGACAAGCCTGGACAAACTTTTATATAAAGGAAAGTGCTCCCAAGGACACATGGGAATTGTTGTCAAGTTAGTTTTCATCATGCTCATATGATTCGCGTTCGTTACTTTGATAATTTGATATGTGGGTGGACCGGTGCTTGTGTGCTGCCCTTCCTTGGACAATCCTGCCACTCTCGGAAACATCCAAAACTATGAAAGAAATATTAAGGTAAACCTAACCATAGCATGAAACATATGGATCCAAATCAGCCTACGAAGCAACACATAAACTATGGTTTAAGCTTCTGTCACTCTAGCAAACCATCATCTATTTATTACTTCCAAATGTCTTACCCTAGGCCCAAATAATAGTGAAGTGTCATGTAGTGGACGTTCACATAACACCACTAGAGGAGAGACAACATACATCTCATCAAAATATCGAACGAATACCAAATTCACATGATCTCTTATAACAAGACTTCTCCCTCAGGAACAAACGTAACTACTCACGAAGCTTATTCATAATCACGATCATAGGAGTATTAATTATCATTAAGGATCTGAAAATATAATCTTCCACCGAATAAACCAACTAGCATCAACTACAAGGAGTAATCAACACTACTAGCAACCCACAGGTACCAATCTGAGGTTTTGGGACCAATATCGAATAGAAGAGATGAACTAGGGTTTAAGAGGAGATGGTGCTGGTGAATATGTTGATGGACATTGACTCCCTCTCGATGAGAGGATTGATGGTAATGACGATGGCGACGATTTTCCCCTCTCGGAGGGATGTTTCCCCGGCAGAACAGCTCCGCCGGAGCCCTAGATTTGTTCTGCCCAGGTTCCGCCTCGAGACGGCGGCGCTTCGTCTTGAAAGCTTCTTCTTGATTTTTTTTTCTAGGGTAAAAGACACCATATAGCCAAAGATGGGAACCGGAGGCCTGCCAGGGGGCCCACAAGGTCGGGGAGCACGCCCAGGGGGAAGGGCGCACCCTCCAGCCTTGTGGCTGGCTGGTGGCCCCCCTCTGGTACTTTCTTCGCCTAATATTTTTTATTTATTCCAAAAACATGCTTCATGAAGTTTCAGGACTTTAGAAGTTGTGCAGAATAGGTCTCTAATATTTTCTCCTTTTCCAGCCCAGAATTCTAGATGCCGACATTCTCCCTCTTCATGTAAACCTTGTAAAATAAGAGAGAATAGGCATAAGTATTGTGATATAATGTGTAATAATAGCCCATAATGTATTAAATATAAATATAAAAGTATGATGCAAAATGGACGTATCAAGGACACACCTTCACTTGAGAGATTACTTGTAGTTGATCAAGAAGGTCCAACAAGAATCAATGTCATTTCTGCGCCGAAATTGACAGTGGCAGGCTACTCATCTCACGAATACTGCAAACTTGTTATTGGATCCACACCTGTTCAGGTACAACAGCCGCCTTCTACCTCTCCTTCTAGTAATGTATATTATTTCTAATTTTGAATATGTATGTTCGTATGTCATCCAGAAAATGATTCCGACTAGCTTGACCCCGAAACTGCGCACAGTGAAGGTCTTGGCACTAGAAACTATCGGCCCCAACCTGGACCAAGTTGTTAGTTTCCTGAGATGCTTTCCATGCCTGGAGAAACTATATATCGAGGTGATGTTCCTTTCCTGTTAAATATTAACCATAAGGGAGTTCAATTTGTGACACCTTTTTCCATGTTTACAATGACAATGTACTACAATTTCTGAAGGACTTTTGGAGGATTTCAGTACAAACATGCCCCCCCCCATACTGGTTGCTTGATCCATATGGTCACAACCCATAAGCATTTCTCCTTTGAATTCATCTATACTAGTTTTCTTAGGGAAATTTTCATCCACGCCAATCTCTTGTAAAGAAGGCTACATTTTTCAAGATTGTAATCAAATGCCCATGTTAATCATGTCGGATTGAAGATGGCACGTTAGTGCATTTTACAAATCCTGCAAACCAAATAGGCCTATAGTACTATTCAAAAATGCATGTAGGCACTAACACGTTTTATTCTTTTGTAAATAAGATTAGGCCCGGTGGTGGATAATGTGATACAACATAACAATCACATCGAATGCCTAGATCTACATCTCTTAGAAATTACTTTGAACTCCTACCGAGGGATCTTACCGAAGATTATATTCACCAGGTTCTTTGTTGTCAGAGCAAGGGTGCTGAAGGTAATGAGGTTTGCCCTACATTTATTTCGCAAAAATGAAAGGTCTGTTGATCAGCGCCAGCAGCTGCAGCAGAATGGAATAGGCTCCAAAAATGCTGAATTTCATTTTGGAACATCAGATGATAGAGTAATCATAAGTCATCGTGTCAGCCCCATACACGGCTTCTCAGTGGCTGACCCATTTGCAAAAATTATGAGGTTTCGAAACTAGCCTTACAAGTGGGACCTTATTAGTTTGAACCTCTCTTATATCCATGTTCAGCGGATCAGCACAGGCATTTGCAGCTGATGACCTAGATTTCATTTCTAATATCAGTTTGAATCTTGTAATCTTCGAATTTGAGCCATATAACTCTGGAATTATAACCTTGTAATATTCCGAGCTTCTGTGGTACAATCATTGAAATGGCATTGCATGAGACTCATATATTTGTAGCACTATTTGACCTTAATATGCAATGGACTTAGATTTTACTAACCATTCTTTAATGTGTTTACCTTGTCGATCTCATAGCACACGATCTGTATAGCTAATTCGATTGCGATCTTCGACATTATTGCACACAGTTGGTTTCTTCAACTGTGCCATGTCGAGCGCAGAATTACTTATCACACTTGATTGTTCATCATCACCCTTCGGTATAACTTTGATGTCATCACCCATGGTTAAACTTATGACCGAAGTCATTCCACACACTTCATTTTTACAAAGCTTTTTGCCAATAAACGCTCATGATTTGTCCCTCTTCAAGCCAACCCGTGGCCATACTATCCGGGGGAATCTTGCACGGTAAACTCCACGGTTGTGCGGGAATAGGCTCACTGACGATACATTTGGCACCTCTTCGAGCCCACGCATGGTCAAACGAAACGTGTGTGTTGTTCTCAAGCATGCACTGGAATCCTCCGCTATGAACACTATTGGTGTCCTGGGACCGGGAGTGTAACATCCCAAATTTTCAATTTGGAATCTTATACATAGATCATTCATGCATAGCATATTTTATTGCTTTTTGCCTCACGGTCCTCGAAATCCTAAGCAACTCAACGACCCTCGGAGAGAGTTGGGGATTTCCCCGGTTTCCAAATTTGATTTTTATCAAATTCTGAAACGAGGAGTTTGGTTTTAATTATTTTTCTCTCCTAAAATATTTCATATTAAAGTATATGAGAGGAGATAATATGACTTCTCCAAAATAATTGAAATAATGGAGGAAAAATATTAAAATCAAATATTTGATTTTATTTGGATTTTATTTGCATTAGAAAAATTGCACGTTTTCAAAATTGCATTTTAGGGCCAAGAAAATGTTCACCTTGTTCTAAATATTCTATTTAGACGGTGAAAATTTGTTTTAGCATTTTTAGATTTTTATTTTACTCTTTAGGAATTATTTTCTGTTTGGCTGATTTTTTTTTTAAAGCTTTGGGCGCCGACTGGGCCAAAACCCAGCCGGGCCGGCCCATCTCCCTCCGACGCCGTCTCCCGCGCGGAGCCGCGCGCGCCGCCGCCGCCGACTCAGACAAAGTCCGAGTAGGACTCCTCCACCGCCGCCGCCTTGCCCCTCCTTCAAGCCACCCTGCCCCC
>NC_041382.1:293422245-293428527 GCF_002162155.2 Triticum dicoccoides | reverse complement strand
ACCCCGCCGCCGCCGTAGCGCGCTCCCGAGCCGAGCCGCGCGCCGCCGCCTCCCGCGCCTCGCCGTTGTCGCTGCAAGCCACTTCGCTGCGCCGCTGCCGCCCCGCTGCCCCGCTAGACTGCCACCCCACCGCCCGAGCCCTGCCTCGCCAGAGGTACCACGCCATTTCGTCGTCGCCGGGTTTTTTTTAAGGAAAACCAATTCCGTTTTTTTAGAAAAAACCCTAGTTTGTTTTTTTAGATCGGTTCGCCAGTTTTTCCCTGTTCTTCTATTTAGCGGACGCCCGTCCGTACATTCATTTTAACGAACGGTTTTCGCTCGTTAGTTACAGAAAACGAACGCTCGTTCGTTAGCTTGTTCGTCAGTTTTCTTTTATCGGATTTTTCCCGCGGTTATTTCTGATCGAGATTTCTGATCCGATTTTCGTCCTAGTTTATCTTTTCGCTCGTTTGTCGGAATCAGGAGATTCAAGCACCTAGATCTTCGTCTCGAGACCCTCTTTTCGTTTAACCAACTTGAACAAGCTTTTGCTACTGCAAATTTTGACCTAGGTCCAGATTAGTAAACGGATCTTGTTTCTTTCGCCATTTCAGTTTCGTTACTCCGTTCGATTTGATTCTTTTTGCAAACCGGAGTTCTTAAGTTGAACTTTCTGGGTAGACCTTCTTATTTGAGTTTTACTCGTGCTTCTTTGCTTGTTTGCTTATGTATGCTATTGTTTGTTTGCGATAGAATTCCTGGAGTGCGAAGCGTGTTATTTGAAATCATTGTGATGTGTACACGGATGATAAGAGTTTGAAGTACATTTTCACCCATAAGGAACTGAACCTTAGGCAGAGAAGATGGTTGGAGCTTATAAAGGATTATGACATGAAGCTGCACTATCATCCAGGAAAGGCCAATGTCGTAGCAGACGCTTTGAGCCGCAAGAGTTATGCTAATACCCTAGAGAGCACGGGATTGCCGAAGGAGTTAGCAGAGAATCTCCGGGAACTACGTTTGGAAATTGTTCCTAGAGGTTTTGTTGCAACAATGGAGGTTCATTCTACATTGTTAGGAAAGATTCGAGAAGCTCAAAAGGAGGACAAAGAGATTTCAGAGATAAAAGAGAAAATGAGCGAAGGAAAGGCCAAAGGTTTTCGTGAGGATGAGCACGACACCTTATGGTTTGAGGACCGTGTTTATGTGCCCAATAACACAGAGATCAGGAAGTTAATACTTCAGGAGGCTCATGACTCACCATACTCGATACACCGCGGAAACACCAATACGTATTTGGATTTGAAGGAACGTTTCTAGTGGACAAGGATGAAGAAGGATATCGGCGAGTATGTGGCCGTATGTGATGCATGCCAGAGAGTGAAGGCAGAGCATCAAAAGCTAGCAGGATTGTTACAGCCTATGTCGATACCCAAATGGAAGTGGGGTGAACTTGGCATGGATTTTATCACCGGATTGCCCAGGACCAAATCAGGCTATGACTCTATATGGGTAGTAGTTGACCGCTTGACCAAAGTGGCACACTTTATCCCAGTGAAAACAACTTATACAAGTGCGAAGCTGGCCAAGATATATATGTCTAGGATCGTGTGTCTGGATGGAGTTCCAAGGACCATCGTATCCGCTAGAGGAACACAATTTACCTCAAAGTTTTGGCATCAGTTACACCAGACCTTGGGAACGAGATTGGAGTTCAGTACAACATTTCACCCGCAGACGGATGGGCGGACCGAGAGAGTCAACCAGATTCTGGAGGACATGTTGAGAGCCTGCGCGCTATATTATGGATCTAGTTGGGATGACAATCTGCCCTACACAGAGTTCTCATACAACAATAGTTACCAAGCCAGTTTGAAGATGGCACCATCCGTAGCCCTGTATGGACGAAGGTGCAGAACACCGTTAATGTGGGATGAAGTTGGAGATCCACAATTGTTTGGACCAGACTTGATCAAAGAGACTGAGGAGAAAGTTAAATTGATTCGAGATAGACTAAACATAGCTCAGTCCAAACAGAAGAGTTATGCAGATTCGAAATGCAAGGAGGTAACCTATGAAATTTGAGACAGAGCATATCTGTGAGTATCACCTTTGCGAGGAGTGAAACGTTTTGGACTTAAGGGAAAGTTAGCCCCGAAATTTGTAGGACTGTATCGTGTTTTGGAACGAACGGGAGAAGTTGCCTACAAGTTGGAGTTACCTGAAGGACTGTCAGGAGTTCACGATGTGTTTCACGTTTCCCAGTTGAAGAAGTGCCATGCTGAGATGGCCGATATACCGCTAAGAGATACCGTACCCTTGGAGGCGATTCAGTTAGACAATGACTTGACTTATGAAGAGAAGCCAGTCAAGATTTTGGAGTTTTCCAGTTGAGTCACCCGTAGCAAGGTCATTAAGTTTTGCAAAGTTCAGTGGAGCCACCATACCGAGGACGAAGCCACATGGGAATGAGAGGATGATCTTCGCAAAGACCACCAACACCTATTTTCTAGTCAACCCGAATCTCGAGGGCGAGATTCATCTTAAGGGGGGTAGGTTTGTAACATCCCAAATTTTCAATTTGGAATGTTATACATAGATCATTCATGCATATCATATTTTATTGCTTTTCGCCTCGCGGTCCTCGAAATCCTAAGCAACTCAAGGACCCTCGGAGAGAGTTGGGGATTTCCCCGGTTTCCAAATTTGATTTTTATCAAATTCTGAAACGAGGAGTTTGGTTTTAATTATTTTTCTCTCCAAAAATATTTCATATTAAAGTATATGAGAGGAGACAATATAACTTCTCCAACATAATTGAAATATTGCAGGAAAAATATTAAAATCAAATATTTGATTTTATTTGGATTTTATTTGCATTATAAAAATTGCACGTTTTCAAAATTGCATTTTAGGTCCAAGAAAATGTTCACCTCGTTCTAAATATTCTATTTATACGGTGAAATTTTGTTTTGGCATTTTTAGATTTTTATTTTATTTATTTTCTGTTCCGGAATTGTTTAAAAAAAAGCTTCGGGCATCGACTGGGCCGAAACCCAGCCGGGTCGGCCCATCTCCCGCCACCGCCGTCTCCCGCGCGGAGCCGCGCGCGCCGCCGCCACCGACTTGGACAGAGTCCGAGCCGGACTCCTCCACCGCCGCCGCCTTTCCCCTCCTCCAAGCCACCCCGCCCCCGCCCTTTATATACGCAGCCCGACCCCCGCCCCCCCGCCACCACTACAAACCCCGCCGCCGTCGCATCCCGCTCCCGAGCCGAGCCGCGCGCCGCCGCCTCCCGCGCCTCGCCGCCGTCGTTGCAAACCGCCGCCGCCGCTTCGCCGCGCCGCCGCCCCGCTGCCCCGCTAGCCCGCCGCCCGATCCCCGCCTCGCTAGAGCCTAGCCGGAGGTACCACGCCGTTTCGTCGCCGCCGGTTTTTTTAAACAAAACCAATTCGGTTTTTTTAGAAAAAACCCTAGTTCGTTTTTTAGATCGGTTCGCCGGTTTTTCCTGATTCTTCTAATTAGAAGACACCCGTCCCTATGTTCGTTTTAACGAACGGTTTTCGCTCGTTAGTTACAGACAATGAACGCTCGTTTGTTAGCCTGTTCATCTGTTTTCTTTTATCGGATTTTTCCCGCGGTTATTTCTGATCCAGATTTCTGATCCGATTTCCGTCCTAGTTTATCTTTTCGCTCGTTTGTCGGAATCAGGCGATTCAAGTGCCTAGATCATCGTCTCGAGACCCTCTTTTCGTTTAACCAACTTGAACAAGCTTTTTCTACTGTAAAATTTGACCTAGGTCTAGATTAGTAAACAGATCTTGTTTCTTTCGCATTTTGAGTTTCGTTGCTCCGTTCGATTTGATTCTTTTTGCAAACCGGAGTTCTTAAGTTGAACTTTCTGGTTAGACATTCTTATTTGAGTTTTACCCATGCTTCTTTTCTTGTTTGCTTATGTATGCTATTGTTTGTTTGCGATAGAATTCCCGGAGTGCGAAGCGTGTTATTTGGAGTCTCTAGGTTACGCGGATCGTCAGCAAGGCAAGTAACACTTTGATCATACCCCTTTATCACCTAGTTTTTATGCATTAGTTCCAATCCTCAAACGTTGCATGATTAGGATGTTATTAACATGTGGGTTGGGAAGTAGTTGATGAGGTAGAACCTATTGCCCTGTTACATTCAAACCCTTGGGAGTTACTTCTACGCGTTGCTTATATTGCTATGCTATGCTCGTAGACGTGGTTTGGGTGAGTGAAATCCATGATAGATGTGAGATTGATAATTAATAGTTTAACTTAAGGTGGCAACTTAAATACACATCTGGGTGGATTGAGGCACCTGGACTACCCAGTGTTGCCTGTATTTTTGGAAATCCAGGAGTACCCGTGTGATCTTCCTATGGACCGCCACCCAGGCTCAAAGGGAACTAAGATGATTCATGCTAGAAACTTCCGTGTGCAGCCACAAGCTATTATGGGCTCTAGCATAGTTGAGTAAGTTACGTGAAGCTCTCGAAGAGGTAGATCAGCAGGTACTGGGTTGTAGGTTTGGTATGGTCTGCCCGTAGTAGAGAGTTAATGTTTCTGAAAGGCTGTGTCTCGGTCATCCATTTCTCAAACATCTTGTAGTGAGAGAAATCCAACAGAGGAGATCGAGTCTTGTGGGGAAAAGTGCGCAAACCTCTGCAGAGTGTACAACCTAATCATGGTTAGCCGTGTCCCCGGTTATGGACATCTTGAGTATCTAGTACTTGGAGTATCTTAAGTATCTCATCACTCTTAAATTAATATTGTTGGGTTGATAATTACCTTAATTGGGATTGAGTTGGAGGAACCTTCTCACTGATGTTTCAACTACCATGATAGTTACATTAAAAATCTTTTCCATTGTTGAAGGGAAAAATTGGCTTTTCACAAAACTGTAACCATAGAGCTTTCCACCAGCCAAATATGCATGTAGTGATAGCATTGTTCTGTTCTTGCTCTACTATGTTACTTTGCCAGCATATTCCATGTGCTGACCCGTTTTCGGGCTGCACCGTATTATGTTGCATACTTTTCTGACTAAGAGTAAGGTTCGTTAGGTCGTTGCCGTGCAGCTCAGCAATGTCGTTGGAGTTGATGGACTCACTTTATCTTCCAAGCCTTCCGCTGTTATCGTATTAGATGGACTTAAGCCATATTTATTGTAATAAGTTCTCTCTGGAGACATTCGATGTAATAAGTGTGTGATTGCTACTCTATTATAAATCCTCGAGTATTGTGTGTGTCAGCATTACCAATCCAGGGATGACACTGAAGCACAGAGACTTGACCGTTTGAGGTCGGGTCACTACAGGGAGTGCCCAGTCTTGCCTACCTGCGGCCCATGACGTGGCTCCATCGACGGCCTGGTACGGTCTAGCTTCAGGATCAACAACCCAAGACCCCCGCGAGGGGCCAAGCCTCACGAGGCGGATGACACCAAGATCTCCTCAAGGGGCGGCCTCCCCAGGCTGGCTCCCGAGGAGCGGAGATATCCATGCAAGGTGCACCTCGCGAGGTTCAGATGATGTGAACCATGACGACCAAGGCCAGGTGGGTGCCAGCGGGCACATTTACCAGTTTCCTCTTTGTTGCTAAGGAGGCAAGCGCAGGCGCGGTGTCTCGAGGAATCAAGCAAAGGTTTCAATTTCAGTGCAACAAGACCAAGACCGCTAGGACGGCAGAGCGGAGGTCATTGTTGAGCCCATCACAGCATCACGACCATGAGTGTGACGCCCGGATAGTTAAGCTACAGTAATTCCCTGCTAATGAAGCCATGTCATCATGATTACTGTTGTTAAACTCGCATTGGTTTGAATCCAGTCCAAATTTAAATTTAAATTAAAGTCAAGATTCAAAATTATTAAACGTGCAAACAAAAATGTTCAAGTTGTTGTAAATAATCTTTTGGTAATATTAGTGGGAAATCAACTTTTTACAAAATGGCTAAATGCTCTAAAAATTATTAAAACAGAAAAGTAAAAAATACAAAAGATAAATAAAAAAGGAGAACCCCCCCCCTCACTGGGCCCCGGCCCAGCAGGCCACCGGCCCAACTGGGCAGAGGCCAACCGGCCAGCCCACCCCCGCTCCCTTATCCACCCCACTCCCTCCCGAAACCCTAACCATCCCCCACTCCCCTCGTTTCCCCACCCCCTCCCCGCTCGATATGGATGATCGGTCGCGCCAGGGGGACGGACACCGCTCGTCGTCTCCGGCGCCGTCCGCCACCTCGCCTGGAGTCGCCTCGTCGCCCTGGAGCCGCCACGCCGTCGCT
>NC_041382.1:293386192-293421991 GCF_002162155.2 Triticum dicoccoides | reverse complement strand
TGCGCCACCACCGTCGCCCGAGGACCTCGCCGGAGCTCCTCTGCCTCAACTTCCTCGTCTCCTCCCTACGCGTCGCCCCCAACCCTCGCCGCCCCGCTGCCACTTACCCTACGGCCCCGCCGTGAGCGCCCTCCTCCTCTCCCCTCTTCCACTGTCACCGCGCGCCCAAGGACGTGCCCGCTCGCGGCCTACTCGTGCCCGCTCTGGATGGCCATCGCGCCCGACCCCCATGACCACCGCCACTGTCGCTGCGCCGCGCGGCCCCCGTCCATGGTTGCCCCACCCGCGCACTCCGGCAGGCCGCTCCCCAGTCACCGCTCCAGCTCACCGCTGCCACTGCTCTGCACGCCGTCTCGCCCTGCTGCTCGCCTGCTTCACCCCACCCCTGACCTTGCACACGCCCGGCGCCGCGTCCCGGTTTCGCTCGCTCTGCCCGCCCATGGTGGCCTTGCTCGCCGACCGCCCTCTCCTCCCGCGGCTGCGCCACCGCGCCCGCTCGCGCTGCTGGCCACGCCGGCGCCGCCCCTCGCCTGTTGCCGGCTCCTGCGCCGCAGCTGCGCCGCCATGGACCGCCTTGCCGCCGTTGCCCAGCCGCCCCATTGGCCGTGCTCGGGCCAGCGCCCGCGTGCCGGCACACTCATGGGGCTCCGCCCGCAATGCCCCAGCGCCGGTAAAGCCCGTAAAGCCCCACTGGGCCTATGACATATGGGCCCCGTGCCCATAACAAAAAAAAAGAATAATTAAAAATAAATAAATAAATAAATAATAAGTAAAATAATTAATTAAGTTAATTAATCCTATTTAATTAATCTAATTAACCTATTAGTTTGATTAAACAATAATTAATTAACCTAACCCTAATTAACCTAAACAGAGAATGACAGGTGGGTCCCACGGGGCCCACACGTCAGGTTGACCAGGTCAACGGTCAACGTTGACTGCTGACGTCATGCTGACGTCAGCATGCATTGTTCTGGATAATGTTGAATTTAAATAATTAATTAAATCCTAAAAATGAATTAAATATTTTAAAATATTTATAAAATAAACTATAGCTCGGATGGAAAAACTTTGTACATGAAAGTTGCTCAGAACGACGAGACGAACCCGAATACGCAGCCCGTTCGCCCGCCATGCCTCCCTAACATAGCGAACATGCGACTTTCCCCTACGGTTCATCTGTCCGAAAATGCGAAACATCGGGGATACTTTCCCGGATGTTTTCCCCCTTTGCTGGTATCACCTCCTACCGCGTTAGGTCACACCCGCACATCTTATTGCCATGTTATGCTTTGTGGTGCTATGTTTGCTTTATATTTACTGTTTCTTCCCCCTCTTCTCTCCGATAGACCCCGAGACCGATGCTGCGCTTTTGATCGACTACGTCGATGACGACCCCCTCCTTGCTAGAGCAACCAGGCAAGCGACCCTCCTTGAGCATTCCGATATCGCCCATTTCTTTCCCTCTCATGCTTGCATTAGAACTTCTACTGCTTTATGTATGATCCTACTCTGATGCATAGCTTGTTTTTGTTACCTGCTTTCATACCTTATCGGCTTAACCTAAACTGCTTAGTATAGGTTGGATAGTGATCCATCAGTGACCCCCACCTTGTCCCAGTTGCCTCGCTTTATGTTAGATGACTCGATCACCGTGGTCAACGTCCAGGCCCCGACACCGCACATCACCCCCCTAGTTGTACGACACTACAAAGTTACTATCGAGTACCGAGGGTGAACGTCATACATCACTCCTGATGAGATCTCTGTAGTGTAGCTATTCGGTTGTGATCATCGAGGGTGATTTCCTCCTTAACCACTTCCGTTACGGCTCTGTCGTGCAACCCCTCAAGTGTGAACCTTGAGGGTGGATCCTCTTATGTTCACCTTGATGATAACATCGAGTGGAATTCACCAGGGGTGATTCCTCGGGCTTTCCCCTTGGTGTTAGACACACGGTTACTATGGTTACTATGACTTTGCACGGAGCCATGTTATTAAAGACGGGTCGGCCCTGAGGGGTACCCGTGCGAGCTTAATTGCGAGTGATGTGGAGTCGGGTTAACCTGGAAGGTGCCCGCGAGATACTTACGAGGCGTGGCCGGGCAAGTACTCAAGATGGGGCGACGAGGTCACATCGATCGTGAGTCTATGCTCGTTACCGCGTGCTCCTAATCCACTACGATTTGGATATTTGATCCGAGGGGCCTCTTGCTTGATAGCACTAACCATCACGTGGGCATAGTATGGGTGTTCTGCATCGTATGCATCAGCCGAAGTTTAATAGACGTCAGCGACTGAGCGGCGCGCGCCGGGTTGGACTGCGTAAGCTCCTGCCTTGTTGAAGGAGGTAGCTAGGTCTACTCACTGGCCGCGTACGCAACATGCAGGAGTTCCCGGGGAGATGGCCCATCACCCCTGGGGCATAGGTTTAGTCCGGCGTGCTGGCCTCTCTATTAAGCCTAGGTCGGGTTGTGGCGTATTGTTTGGCCGAGGCCGGGCATGACCCAGGAAAGTGTGTCCGGCTGGAGTTAATCGAGCGTGATGGGTAAGTTGGTGCACCCCTGCAGGGAAGAAAACATCTATCGATAGCTTGTCCTACGGTAACGGACACTTGGAGTTGTATCCCGATCGATACAACTAGAACTGGATACTTGAGATGAGACATGGAGATGAGACTTGGATATGAGATGATAACTGGATAGTATGGCTCTGGGATTGCTTTCTCGCAGGGAATCGAGAAAGGATCTCTGGCCGAGGTTGATAACACTACTACTTTACATTATGTTGATTTGTACTCTTCTATATGCTGCAAGATGCTAGTCTTCGATAGGCTAGGCTTTCCCCTTCTTTCTGGCATTCTGCAGTTTAGTCCACAGATACAACCCATTTCCTTTTATACATATGCATACTTAGTTTAGATCTGATGTATGTCTTGCGAGTACTTTAGATGAGTACTCACGGCTACTTTGCTACCTCTTTTTCCCCATACCCGATTGTTGCGACCAGATGACGGATCCCAGGAGCTAGACGACACCACTGATGACTACTGCTACCCCGAGGGTGCCTACTACTACGTGACGGCCGCTGACGACTTGGAGTAGTTAGGAGGCTCCAAGGCAGGAGGCCTTGCCTTTTCAATCGATGATGCTTTCGTGCTAGCCTTCTTAAGGCAAACTTGTTTAACTCATGTATGTACTCAGATATTGTTGCTTCCGCTGACTCTTGTGTTTTCGAGCTTATGTATTCGAGCCCTCGAGGCCCCTGGCTTGTAATATAAAGCTTGTATTATTTTAATTTGTGTCTAGAGTTGTGTTGTGATATCTTCCCGTGAGTCCTTGATCTTGATCGTACCCATTTGTGTGTATGATTGGTGTACGGTCAAATCGGGGGCGTCACAATGAGCTTTTGGCAGGCGAAAACTACTTTTCTCATGATAGCATGTACTAGTTGTCTCCCTTCAAATTTGGCCGTTGTGGGATCCCTTCCTGCCTTACATTTGGGAAGAGGACCAAGCCCACTATAAATAGGACTTAGCCACCACCATAGAGGGGGGATCGGTCAAATCATCCTCTCATCCACCAGCTCATCAAGCAAAAGAACACCTCTCATCCTAAGGCTGTTCTCCACTGTACTAGTTCATCCTCGGCCCCTCGACGCCAATCCACCACGGAGTAGGGTTTTACACCGCAAGGTGGCCCGAACCGGGGTAAACTGCTGTGTCTTTTCTTCACCCAGTTCGTCGAGATAGGCTGTGGGATTAGCAAGCAGGAAGACCGGGGAGGACGAGTTCTTCGCACACACCCCAGATTTTAAACCTCTCAAGGGTCTGCGGAACCCCGAATCTGACATTTGGCGCACCAGGTAGGGGTCGTCGAAGCTTTGCCTCTCTGCCCGCTCCGCCTTCCGTTTGCTTTGACCCTTCGTTCGGCTCTCATGGCAGGCGCCGCCACTCCGGCTGGTCGACGGGCGTCCACGGAGGCGCCGTGGGCCTCCGGACCTTCACCCCCGCCTTACGACAAGTGCAGTGGCCGACCAAGTTCATGCCAAAGATGTCGTCCCACTACGACGGTGTGACGGACCTGGCAGCCTCTCTTTAGACATTTGAGGAGGCCGTTTGGGTGGCCAATGGCAATGACAAGGTCATGGCGAACTGGTTTCCCATGGCCCTCGTTGGCGTACCACGCGCCTGGCTGCTCAGCCCACCGGGATCTTCCATGGCATCCTGGGAGGAGTTGTGTGGCCTCTTAATCGCGTGCTTCACGGCACCAGCGCCCCATGCCGCCGCAGCCCTCCTGGGCGGCTCGCAGGCGCCGCCCTCGGACCGCCCCATCAAGCAGTTCTTCCGCCAAATGGGTGCCGCCTGCGTGCAGCAGGGAGACCCTCCGAGGTGGGCGGCGCCAAAGGCCGACCTCACCTTCGACTCAAGGGACCACCCAGTGACCACCGTGGGCGCATGCGCACTCCCAATGCTTTGCACCCCCACCATCTACAATGTTGCGGTTACCAAGACCCTCATCAAGGGTGAAGCTGGCCTTAATGTACTCTCCGTGGAGGATTTCGGCTTGCTTCACGTACCGCATGGTCGGCTCCACCCCACCAAGCCGTTCTCCAGAGTTGTCGATGGCTCCACCAGCCCCCTGGGGCAGATCCGCCTCCCCGTCACCTTTGGCACCCGCAACAACTACCGTACCGAGCTCATCGACATCGCTCGCATCAGCCTCCCGTATAACACCATCCTTGGTTACCCAGCCCTGGCCAAGTTCATGGCGGCAACTCACCCTGCCTACAACCTGTTGAAGATGCCGGGGAGCAGTGGCGTCCTCACCGTGGCCGGGGACACCAAGGAAGCCCTGATGGCAAGCTCGCCTTTAGGGCTGTAGAAGCGATGCGCCCGACCGAAGAAGGGGCCCCAAAGGTCCCAGGGGTTGCGCCACCAAAGAAGAAGCAGTTGTTCTCTCAAGATCGGGCCAAAACGAAGCGGGTGCCAGTAGATGAAGATGGAGCATCGGGTGCCACCTTCACCATAGGCGTGAACCTTCCTCCAGATCAGGAAAAGGCGTTGGTTGACTTCTTGTGCGCGAACAAGGGAGTGTTCGTGTGGGAGCCCAATGACCTGGTTGGGATCCCGTGGGGAATAATCGAGCATCACCTGAGGGTGTGCCCTAACGCACAGCCAGTGAAGCAGAAGGCGCGGCGGCAGTCCACAGAGAAGCAGTTGTTCATTGTCCAAGAAACCCGCAAGCTGCGTGACGCTGGTGTCATTCGGGAGGTGTGGTACCCGGAATGGTTGGTGAACCCGGTCATCGTCCCCAAGACAGGAGGGAAGGAGTGCAAGTGCATCAACTTGACCAACCTCAATAAGGCCTGCCCTCAAGACCCCTTTCCGCTTCCGCGCATCAATCAGATTGTTGACTCCACCGCCGAGTGTGACTCGCTATGCTTCCTGGATACCTTCTCGGGTTATCATCAAATCAAGATGGCGGTACAAGATGTTGAGAAGACAGCCTTACTGACCCCCTGCAGGGTGTACTGCAACACCTACATGCCATTCGGCCTACGCAACACCGGGGCAACCTTCCAGTGACTAATGCACATTGCCCTAGGCCGGCAGCTCGGGAGAAACACTGAGGCATATGTCGACGACATAGTTGTGAAGTCTCGGGAGGCGAGGACCCTTATCGAGGACCTAGAGGAAACATTTTCCAGTCTGCGCATGGTGGATCTATGGCTCAACCTAGAGAAATGCGTGTTTGTCATTCCCTCCGGCAAGCTGCTAGGATTTCTGGCGTCACACAGGGGAATCGAGGCAAATCCAGAGAAAGTGAAGGCCATAGGAAGGATGAGTCCGCCGCAGACTCTCAAGGAGATGCAGAAGCTGACAGGTTGCGTGACCTCATTGGGGCGCTTCATCTCCAAGTTGGGAGAACGCGCCCTCCCGTTCTTCAAGTTGATTAAAAAGAAGGGGCAATTCGAGTGGACTCCGGAGGCTGACGTAGCATTTCAAGACCTCAAGAGGTACCTCACCAGCCCACCATTGATGGTGGCGCTGCTCCCTCTTGAGCCCCTGGTGCTTTACCTAGCTGCCACGCCATACTCCGCCAGCGCAGCGCTGGTGGCGGTCCGGGAGGAGCACCAGACCAAGGGCCCGCCGGGCAATGCCCCGTGATAGGACAAGATGATGCAGTGTAACACCCCGGATGTAAATTGCCATATTTGTACTCCGACTCTTGCCATTTTCGGCTCTAAGTTATGAGATTCCCTTCGTGGATGGGTTTTGTCTTCGTTTTTGCATTTTGTTCATGTCATGCATATCATATCATGTCATCATGTGCATCTCATTTGCATACGTGTTCGTCTCATGCATCCGAGCTTTTTCCCGTTGTCCGTTTTGCAATCCGACACTCCTACATGCACCGGTGCCCCCTTTTGTCTCTTTTCGTGAGCGGGTGTTAAACTTTCTCGGAATGGATCGAGATTTTCCAAGTGGCCTTGGTACACCACCGGTAGACCGCCTGTGAAGTTTCGTTCCATTTCGAGTCCGTTTGATACTCCAACAGTTAACCGGGGAACCGCAAAGGCCTTGTGTGTGTTGCAGCCCAACACCTCTCCAAAACGGCCCAATAACCCATCCAAACCCCTTCAATGTCCTCCGCCGTCAGATCACGATCGCGTGGTCGAAAACTACACTCCATTTGGACACTCCTACCTCCTCATAGCTATAAATATATGCACCCCTCCTCCAAATCTGGGTCCAAACCCTAGCCCCGCTCCTCCCGCGCCGCCGGACACGTCCGCGTCCGCTGGACGTGTCCGCCCGCCGCCGCCCGGCCAATCCCAGCATGCCACATGGCGATCCCCGCCGCTAGCCACCGCCGGCCTGCGCGCTCGCGCCTCCTCCTGCCGCCGCCTTCGCACGCCGCCGACCGCGCGCCTCCGCTGCCTCCATCGTCGGCGCGCCGCCGCCTAACGCCTCTGCCAGCGCTGCCCCGTACGCCGCCACCCGCGCCCGCACGCTCCGGCCACCAGCGATGCCCTCCCCAAGCTCCGGCTGCCTCCACCTCTCCTCTCCGGTGAAGTACTCCGGCGAGAGCTCGCGCCCACCTCGGTTCACGCGCCCGGGGTCAAACCCTAGATCTGGGTGAGGTGTTTTTCTCTAAGTCTTCATCTCTGCAACATTTCCAGGCTCTGTCCAACGCATCATAACTCCATGACCGTAGCTCCGTTTCATGCGCATGATATATCAATTGTTCATCATGATGTGCTCTGCATTTTGTTCCATTGTGGCATGCTTTTTTGAGTCCATCTTGATACCCTAATCACTGATGCAAGGGTGCTATAAATTGTTAGGTGTTGTTTCTTATCAGAGTATGAGGATTTGTCATTTTTTTCACATTTGTTTTGTGCTTCATATGAACATGAGCTCTACATGTGTTTTGGTCTATGCCATGCCATCTTTACAGGGGTGCTTGCCATGTATTTTTGTGATCAATGTGGTGACTAGCACAAGCATGCAAAGTAGCCTCCGTGATATTGCTGATTTCAGGGACTTAGGATTTTACTAAGTTCTTTTCCTGCTGTTATTTTTATGTAACCATGTTGCTACAATGTGATCCATGCTTGTTTTGAGTTGCTTCAGTAAGGATGATTTGGACATACGGTTATGCTCTATCCATCCATGCCCCTGTTTGCAATTATGGAGTGCCCTAGCATGTCTTAATCTTTCTCTATGTTTGCTATAAAATGTTCCTGGAAGATTGTTTACATGTTCATCAATTTTGCCATGGTTGTTGTAGTTGATCCAAGCATGCTATAAACTTGTTCTTTCCATGGTTAGCCTTATGATCATGTCTTCTTGCTGATGCTAAGCTTGTTTTGTAATGCAATGCTTTGTGATGAGTGTTTTGAGCTCACAAATATGCCTTCATAACTCTCTTTATGCCATGCTCTGTTTTTCTGCTAAGTCTGAATCTGTTAACAAAATTTGCTATGTTTACATGGGTGCCATCATATCTTTTGTGCCTTTTTGGCTCATGGTCAGTAAGGGACTTTTGTTCTATGCTTTGAGTAGATTCATGCCATGCCTTTGTTTGCTATTATATGATCATGTAGCATGTTGTTTTGCTTTCTCTAAACTTGGCTTCCTGATGTTAATTTCTGGCATGTTAGTATTTTTACTAAGTCTGTGATGCTCATATCTTTTGCACTTTTGACATGTTTCTTTGAACCTTCTCTTGTGTAATTTAGCCGTACCTCAATGTTCATCTTTTGTCAAGCATCTTGAGTAGATCACTGCCATGTGCTTTGTTGTTATGTTCGAGTGCAGTAGCTTAGTTTCTTGTTGCATTCTAGATGGCATCATGATGTTAATCGCAGAATTGTGTCATTCTTGTTTTGCTCGCCATTTGCAAACCGTGCATCCGATTCCGGTGATCTTTATATCGATTTCGACCGAAATCATCTCATCTTTCCAGTGGCACACTTGGTTTGCCAAGTTGATGCCTTGATCAATCTTTTCCTTCCAGAGAACGCATATGCATTGCATATCACATCTCGCATATCATGCCATGTTTTGCATCATGTTGCTTGCGCATTGCACCGTGATTGATTGCTGGTCCTTTTCTTGTGCTTGCTTTGTGTAGAGCCGGGATACGAGTACGTGATCGAGGAACCTGTTGAGTACGCTAACGAGGATCAAGCTTCCGTCAACTCTGAGAACTTTGCAGGCAAGATGACCATACCCTCGAAATCACTTCTATCTTTGCTTGCTAGTTGTTCGCTCTATTGCTATGCCGCAATACCTACCACTTGCTATATCATGCCTCCCATATTGCCATGTCAAGCCTCTAACCCACCTTTCCTAGCAAACCATTGTTTGGCTATGTTACCGCTTTGCTCAGCCCCTCTTATAGCGTTACTAGTTGCAGGTGAAGTTGGAGTGTGCTCCTTGTTGGAACATGGATATTATTGTGATATCATTATTATCTCTTATTTACTTTAATGCATCTATATACTTGGTAAAGGGTGGAAGGCTCGGCCTTATGCCTGGTGTTTTGTTCCACTCTTGCCGCCCTAGTTTCCGTCATACTGGTGTTATGTTCCTTGATTTTGCGTTCCTTACACGGTTGGGTGTTATGGGAACCCCTTGACAGTTATCCTTGAATAAAACTCCTCCAGCAAGGCCCAACCTTAGTTTTACCATTTGCCACCTCCCTTGGGTTCCGCGGACTCAAGGGTCATCTTTATTTTAAACCCCTGGGCCAGTGCTCCTCTGAGTGTTGGTCCAAAACAGAGCCACTTGCAGCGCCACCTCGGGGAAACTTGAGAGTTGGTTTTAGTTGTATGTAGTGTTCATCCGGTGTGCCCTGAGAACGAGATATGTGCAGCTCCTATCGGGATTTGTCGGCACATCGGGAGGCTTTGCTGGTCTTGTTTTACCATTGTCGAAATGTCTTGTAACCAGGATTCCGAGTCTGATCGGGTCTTACTGGGAGAAGGAATATCCTTCGTTGACCATGAGAGCTTGTGATGGGCTAAGTTGGGACACCCCTGCAGGGTTTTGAACTTTTGAAAGTCGTTCCTGCGGCTATGGGCAGATGGGAATTTGTTAATATCTGGTTGTAGAGAACTTGAAACTGAACTTAATTAAAATGAATCAACCGCGTGTGTAGCCGTGATGGTCTCTTTTTGGCGGACTCCGGGAAGAGAACACCGCCTCGTGTTATGCTTGAACGTATGTAGCTTCAGGATCACTTCTTGATCACTATTAGCTTCTTGACCGTGCTTTGCTTCTCTTCTCGCTCTCTTTCGCGTAAGTTAGCCACCATATATGCTAGTGCTTGTTGCAGCTCCACCTCACTACCCTTTCCTACCCTTAATCTTAAATAGTTTTGATCGCAAGGGTGTGAGATTGCTGAGTCCCCGTGACTCACAGATACGTCCAAACAGATGCAGGTGCCAATGATGCCTGTGCTGGGGAAGCGACCGAACTCAAGTGGGAGTTCGACGAGGATTCGGGTCGTTACTATGTTTCTTTTCTGGATGATCAGTAGAGGATCCCAGTTGGGACATTCGGGGGTCTAGCATTTGGGGTTGGTTTTCTTCATTTTGGTTCCGTAGTCGGACCTTGATTGTATTCTGGATGATGTATGATACATTTATGTATTGTGTGAAGTGGCGATTGTAAGCCAACTCTTTATCCCTTTCTTATTCAGTACATGGGATGTGTAAAGATTACCCCTCTTACGACATGCCTACCATGCGGTTATGCCTCTAAGTCATGCCCCGACACGTGGGAGATATAGCTGCATCGTGGGTGTTACACGTACCTTCAGGATGGTGCTCCTGAGGCCTCTATGGCACCAGCAGATGACCACGCCCCGCAGGATGATGCTCCTGAGGCCCAGGCTACCCCCGCAAGCGGCCAAGCTCTTGAGGTCCCCCAACCTCAGGAGGTACAAGACCCCATCAACGCTCCTTCCCTCATCGAGCACCCGGTGTACTTCGTCAGCTCGGTATTGCGTGACGCGTGGCCACGCTATCCCATGCTGCAAAAGCTCCTGCTTGCGGTCCATGTCGCCTCCCGCAAGCTGCGCCACTACTTCCAGGGCCACCCCATCAAAGTCGTCTCGGCTTACCCACTCGAGAGAGTGCTCTAGAGCCCCAATGCCGTGGGGAGAGTTGACGAGTGGAACATCAAGCTGCAGGCATTCTAGTTGGATTTCAGCACCACCAGAGTCATCAAGGGAGCCGCGCTTGCCGACTTCGTGGCTGAATGGACTGACGTTCTAGCCACGAAGAAGGCGAGGACCACCCACTCTTACCAGGAAGCGAGACGCCAGACAGCAGGGTCATGTACTTCGATGGCGCCTTCGCACGTCAGGGCATGGGGGCTGGAGCCGTGCTCATCTCGACCATCCAGGAAAAGCTCTACTACACCGTGCAGCTCTGCTTCCAGCAGGGCGAGAAGGTCTCCAACAACATCGCATAATACGAAGGCTTGATCACCGGTCTCAAGGCTGCGGCAGCCTTGGGAGTGAAGCGCCTCACCATCAAGGGCGACTCTCAGCTCCTCGTCAACTTCTCCAACAAAGTATACGAGCCAAGGGACGAGCACATGGAGGCATACCATGCGAAGGTACGAAAAATTGAAAAACAATTCTTGGGTTTAGAACTGTAGCATGTGCTGGGCGGCACAAACAAGGAAGGAGACGACATCGCCAAGAGGGCATCACGGCGCCTGCCTCAAGAGCCTCGTGTCTTTGAGGAGCGGCTCTTCAAGCCATCTGCAGCTCCGCCCTCAGCAGAACCAGCACCACCTCGCGAGGACCTCCCTCAGGCCCCTCCGTCGGGCGCCCCGGCCTGTGGAACGACCTCAGGAGCTCGCCTCCTTCTTGCGCTGGAACCTCAGGAGGGATGTTGGACTGAGGAGTTCAAGGCGTACCTACTGCGGGGCACACTATCACAGAAGGAGGAAGATGCAGAGCGGGTGGCACGTTAGGCCACAGCGTATTGCGTCCAGGATGGTGAGCCCTATCGGAGGCGCCCAAACGACGTCTCCTTGTGATGCATTTCCAGGGAGCGGGGACGTGACGTGTTGGCGGACATACATGGCGGGGATTGCGGCCACCACTCTTCATCACGCAGCCTCGTGGGTAAGTTATTTCGCAGCGGGTTCTACTGGCCCACGGCGCTCAAGGACGCCGTCGAGCTGGTCAAGTCCTGCGAGGCCTGCCAATTCCATGCCAAGCAGATCCACCAGCCCGCACAGGGCATCCACACCATCCCGCTCACATGGCCGTTCGCAGTCTGGGGGCTGAACATCTTGGGACCGTTCCCACGGGCGCCCGGGGGTTACCGCTACCTCTACGTCACCATCGACAAGTTCACCAAGTGGGTGGAATTGGAAGTTCTCCACACCATCCCGGCCGGCTCAGTAGTCAAGTTCATCAAGGGCCTCGTGAGCCGCTTCGGGGTCCCTAATCGTATCGTCACTAAGAATGGCTCACAGTTCACTAGCAACCTCTTCAAAACATATTGTGCTAACCTTGGAACACAGATATGCTATGCCTCAGTGGCGCACCCCAGAAGCAACGGCCAAGCGGAGCAGGCCAACGCGGAGGTCCTGAGAGGCCTCAAGACAAGAACCTTCAAGAAGAAGCTCATGTTGGGGAACGTAGTAATTTCAAAAAAATTCCTACACACACAGGAACATGGTGATGCATTGCAACGAGAGGGAAGAGTGTGTCCACGTACCCTCATAGACCGAAAGCGGAAGCGTTAGCACAACGCGGTTGATGTAGTCGTACGTCTTCATGATCCGACCGATCCAAGTACCGAACGCACGGCACCTCCGAGTTCAGCACACGTTCAGCTCGATGACGTCCCGCGAACTCCGATCCACCAGAGCTTCACGGGAGAGTTCCTCAGCATGACGGCGTGATGACGGTGATGATGTTGCTACCAACGCAGGGCTTCACCTAAGCACCGCTACGATATGACCGAGGTGGAATATGGTGGAGGGGGGCACCGCACACGGCTGGGAGAGATCCAACAGATCAACTTGTTGTTTAGAGGTGCCCCCCTGTCCCCGTATATAAAGGAGGGAGCGAGAGGCCGGCCCTAGAGGGGGCGCGCCAAGTGTGGGGAGTCCTACTAGGACTCCCAAGTCCTAGTAGGATTCCCCTTTCCTTTCCGAAGTAGGAGAGAAGGAAAGAGGGGGAGAGGGAAAAGGAAAAGGGGGCTGCACCCCTTGTCCAATTCGGACCAGAGGGGGGGCGCGCGCCTCCTTCCTTTTGGCCTCTCTCCTCTATTCCCGTATGGCCCAATAAGGCCCAATACTTCTCCCGGTGAATTCCCATAACTCCCCGGTACTCCGAAAATACCCGAATCACTCGGAACCTTTCCGATGTCTGAATGAAGTCATCCAATATATAGATCTTTACATCTCGACCATTTCGAGACTCCTTGTCATGTCCCTGATCTCATCTGGGACTCCGAACTACCTTTGATACATCAAATCACATAAACTCATAATACAATCGTCACAAGAACTTTAAGCGTTGGGACCCTACGGGTTCGAGAATGATGTAGACATGCCCGAGACATGTCTCCGGCCAATAACCAATAGCGGAACCTGGATGCTCATGTTGGCTCCCACATATTCTACGAAGATCTTTATTAGTCAAACCACATAACAACATATGTTGTTCCCTTTGTCATCGGTATGTTACTTGCCCGAGATTCGATCGTCGGTAACTCAATACGTAGTTCAATCTCGTTACCGGCAGGTCTCTTTACTCGTTCTGTAATACATCAACCCGCAACTAACTCATTAGTTGCAATGCTTGCAAGGCTTAAGTGATGTTTATTACCGAGTGGGCCCAGAGATACCTCTCCGACAATCGGAGCGACAAATCCTAATCTCGAAATACGCCAACCCAACAAGTACCTTCGGAGACACCTGTAGAGCACCTTTATAATCACCCAGTTACATTTTGACGTTTGGTGGCACACAAAGTGTTCCTGCGGTAAATGGGAGTTGCATAATCTCATAGTCATAGGAACATGTATAAGTCATGAAGAAAGCAATAGCAACAAACTAAACGATCAAGTGCTAAGCTACCGGAATGGGTCAAGTCAATCACATCATTCTCCTAATGATGTGATCGCGTTAATCAAATGACAACTCATGTCTATGGTTAGGAAACATAACCATCTTTGATCAACGAGCTAGTCAAGTAGAGGCATACTAGTGACACTCTGTTTGTCTATGTATTCACACATGTATTATGTTTCCGGTTAATACAATTCTAGCATGAATAATAAACATTTATCATGATATAAGGAAATAAATAATAACTTTATTATTTCCTCTAGGGCATATTTCCTTCAGCTCGAGGCCTGCGGCAGAGGCTGGCTCGACGAGCTCCAGTCCGTGTTGTGGTCCATCCGCACCACCGCCACCAAGCCGACGGGCGAGACTCCGTTCTTCCTCGTCTACGGAGCCGAAGCGGTTCTCCCTCACGAGGTCAAGCATCGCTTCACGCGGGTCTTGGCATTTGACGAGGCACGTTAGGACACCACGTAGGGGATGGACGATATGCTGAGGGAGGAATGCGGCCGTCAACCCTCGCTCCGGGCGGCAAGGTACCGGCAGACACTGCGGCGGTACCACTGTCGTAGCGTCCGCTCCAGGATGCTCGAGGTGGGCGATCTCATCCTGAGGCGAGTGCTCTCCAGGGAGGGGCTGCATAAGCTCTCACCCATGTGGGAGGGCATGTTTAGGATTGCCCGCGTCTCCAGGCCTAGCGCCGCGTTCCTAGAGACGCGGGGCGGGGTCCTCATCCAGAATGCCTGGAACATCTAGCACCTCCAGAAGTTCTACCCATGAAGCAAGGCCTAGTGCCTATGAAGGTCTCCGCTCGTGACACTCTCACGTAATAATGAGTGGGGTTGTACATGCCGCGGAGTCTTCGGAGTGCCTCCCTCGGGCCTCGGGGTCTCCCTCCCACATCCTAGTGGCGGCACTTAGCTCTGCGATCGTGAGTGACTAGACTAGGTACTGGACGCAGTTTCTCATTTGCTTGCTTTCTGTAGCTGGTTTGCAACTTTTTTAATGGAATTTGGAGTCTTAGCATTTCTAAATTGCCAAGTTTGGTTTTTCTCCTTTTGCTCCACTCGCCTTTTCGTTTTGAATCAGGGACAGCGGCAGTTGCCCGTCGCGCACCTTCTTAAGTTCGTGCCCCCGGGTACCGTGACGCGATGCGCTACGGCACGACCAGCCCATGCCTGAGGGCTCGCGCAAGGAAGAACAGGACACCCACCAAATTTCTTAACAATTCTGTAGCTTTACGATGTCTCCTGAGGCCAACGGCTCCTGAGTCAGCAGCAAGGTGGCCTCAGTAGATGCTGAAGGACGCTCCCTCACGAGGTTGGATGCTACCGCGAGTATATCAAGCTAAGTTGTCCTACCGCACCAGCGTAACATCAAAACAATAAACATAGCATAGTAGCATAAGTACCATGGTTGATAGCACGCCCCAGCAGGGCCCTCTACTTTTTTCAAAATGTAGGAGAAAGGAAAAGTTAAACAAAAGCAGCCTGCATGACCATACCAGCTCCCGGGGCCTGACTCCGGTGGCCCTTGGGCTTAGCATGAGCCTTCCTCCTGCTTCACAAGAGCCTGGGGATGAGACGACCCGCCACCTTCCCCGATGCGAGCATGGCAACGTGGCGGCTAGTCGTAGCCACCGCTACTCATGCTCTCGCCGGAGGAGGAGCTGCCGCTGCTGAAGGAAGTGTGGACATCGCCAAGGGCAGGCTCACCCTCGGTGTTGTCGTGGCTGTCGTCAAGGCCAAGCTCATCGTCGCCGCTGCCGTCTTCGGGGCAGCACCCTGCGCGACGGCTGTATTCCCCAAACACCCTCACATAGAGGGTCGTGAGGCCATCATACTTGAAGTGGAGGGTGCACCTCCTCCTCAGGCTGCGCCCGCGAGTGAACACCTGCTAGCCGCGGGCCAGGGACACGCTCCTGGCGATGGTAACTTCTACCAAAACCCACGGAGCCTTGCTGCAGCAGCCGTCGGCCTACAGCCAAAGGCCGTCAAGCTCCGCGACTGGCAGCTCATCCACGAAGAAGCGAGGGAGCGGGATCTGGGTGCCGGCCGGCCTCTCCGTCCACATAACGAACTCCGGGAGCGCCTCCGCCGAGTGGAAGTGTGGCCGAGGAGGCCGGGCAACCAAGGCGCGCCTCCCCTCGTCGTAGGGGCAGCCTCGCGCGGCTCCCACCATAGGAAGAAGCACCACCACGGCCACCCAGGGCAATGCCGGCCCCTGAGGGAGTGCGCCCGCGCCCCTGAGGAGCCACCGCAGGGGTCGCGACGTACTTACGGGGGCGGCCTCGCCCTCTCTTTGGCGGCGGCATACCCGGCCCCTCCTTGGGGGCCTTCCCCTTCTCGGCAGCGGAGAACTTCCCTGTCGGCACCATGGGTGCTAAAGCAAAGAGGAAGAAGAAGGAGTGGGCGGCGAGAAGATGGAAATGGGCGAAGGTGGCTCCGGCCTCTCCCCATTTATAGCCAAAAGGAGGCCATCCGCCGGCTTCCATGATCGCACGCAATGATGGTTTTCCTCTGCATGCTGCAGAGTCTCGTCATGTCGAATAGTTGCCGAGGCGGCGTGGGGATGCGGAGATGCCCACGTCTCGTCAATTGCCACGTGTCAACCGAGGCCGCAGGCGGTTAGGGATCATGGTGCTCCACACTAGCCCCTTGGATTCGCCTGGAAACCAAGTTCGAGCGTGCCTTGGGCCCGGGGGCTACTATTAGCGTCCTGGGACCGGGGGTGCCTAGACTTTCCTACCTGCGGCCCATGATGTGGCTCCATCGATGGCCTGGTATGGCCCAGCTTCAACATCAACAACCCAAGACCCTCGCGAAGGGCCAAGCCTCGCGAGGCGGATGACAACAAGACCTCTTCGAGGGGCGGCCTCCCCTGGCAGGCTTTTGAGGAGTGAAGATATCTATGCAAGGTGTACCTCGCGAGGTTCGAATGACATGAGCCATGATGACCAAGGCCAGGCTGGTGCCAGTGGGTGCCAGTAGGCGCAGTGTACCAATTTCCTCTTTGGTGCTAAGGAGCCAAGCGCACGCACGGGGTCCCGAGGAATCAAGCAAAGGTGTCCATTTCGGTGCAACAAGACCAAGACCGCCAGGATGGCAGAGCAGAGGTCATCGTCGAGCCCACCATGGCATCACGACCAAGAGCTTTTGGCAGGCGAAGACTACTTTTGTCAGGATAGCATGTACTTGTTGTCTCCCTTCAAATTTGGTCGTTGTGGGATCCCTTCCCTCCTTACATTTGGGAAGAGGACCAAGGCCACTATAAATAGGACTTAGCCACCACCATAGAGGGGGGATCGGTCAGATCATCCTCTCACCCACCAGCTCATCGAGCACAAGAACACCTCTCCTCCTAAAGATGTTCTCTACTGTACTAGTTCATCCTTAGCCCCTCGAGGCCAATCCACCACAAAGTAGGAGTAGTTTTACACCGCAAGGTGGCCTGAACTTGGGTAAACTGCTATGTCTTTTGTCCATCCAGTTAGTCGAGCTAGAATGTGGGATTAGCGAGCAGGCGGACCGGGGAGGACGAGTTCTTCACATGCACCCCAGAGTTCGAACCTCTCAAGGGTCTGCGGAACCCTAAATCCAACAAACGCGGTTACAAGACGTGACGATTACAGGCTGGCCAGCCTCATTTATTACAGTGGCCATTTAACCCTTATGTCTCTTCAATCTTTCGATCGCGCCCCACTTTTTCAAGAAGCACACCCACCACGACAAATTCTTAGAGGGTATCATGTGTGGCTCCAATGGCGCTCCGAGCGGCTGCAGATGACGAGCAGCAGTTCATCATGCATGGCATGGTGGATACCCATAGAAGGTGGAGCTCTCGGTGGTGTACACCAACAACCCGGTCTGGGTGGAGCACTCTATCCACATCATGGAGTTGTTGCTTGCTGAGGAGAAGTACAAGGTGGTCAGGTTCGACCTCGAGTACACCTGCGCTCATGCCGGCTCTCGTCCCAAAGTCATCGTCTCCTAGATGTGCGTGCATAATCACGTCCTCGTCTACCACTACTACCTGGCCACAAGGCCTTGTGAATGTTTTGCCAGGTTTGTCAACAACCCCAACTACATGTTCGCTACGGTGGAGATCTCCAACGATGTAAAGGTGCTCAGGAATTCGGGCATCGCCTATCATAATCTTGTCGACATCCAGGGCCAATACAAGATCTGGGGCAGCAACAAGCATGAGAAGGACTCGCTGGTTCACCTCACCGAGGCTAGCATCGATCCCTACTACAAAGACATGAAGAAACTTGACTGGCACTCAGTCTGGATGGAGAAACTCGACACAGCTCACGTTGTGTACGCGGCCAAGGAGGCATACACGAGCTATGAGATGTATAGGCGGATTGTTGACACGAGGAAGTGCCTCCTTCCCCAAAACGGCCAGGGATCCAGCCGGAAGCAGAGCAATGGCAAGCGTCATCGCAACAAGAAGTAGATGATTAGATCCTCGTTTCTCCTAGTTCAGTATGCATGTAATTGCTTACTTTGGTGTGTAGAAATGTTATGTGTGTAGTCAGTTGTGTAATTGTATGCTTAATTTGGTTATGCAATGCTGTATTTTTAAGTATATATGTTGATGCTCTATAGACAAAGTGCAGATGTTGTGCAGACAGAGCAAATCTCATCGCACACGGACTAAACAATGGAACACGTTGGTGATGATTTCATCAATCATCACAATTGTATACCAGCAATCATTTGCTCACAACACACACGGCTTGTTAACAAGACTCGTCCATGTTGTTATCAGTCTCCCACACATTCCCGATTACAGACCTGTTTGCCGCGTATCACACGCATCTTGTTAAGTTGAACCGTTTTTGTTCTCTGGGCTCAACGCAAACAATTCATCCGAGTGAACTATATGTTGTATATCGCACACACTTTCACCTGGCTGACTGTTTCTTTCGTGTTGACTAATCAAAAATAGTTCATCCAAGTGAAATGTATGTCGTATATCGCATAAACCTTCATCTGGCTGCCCGTTTCTATTCTTCTGCCTCATCGGAAATAGTTCATTGAATTGAACCGTATGCCCAGCATCGCACACACAACTAAAATCTGAACCGTGTTTGATGTATTCGCCATCTTAAACATTTTGCATCTTTTTTGACGGGGTTTTTACATCACCATTTGCGATTAATGCATTGCACACAGTTTCTTCAAAGGGTCTTTGATCGTAGTGTCGCGTTAGCAGCATCCTATAGTAGTGTATACCATCATTGTACATTCATTCTTGCCATTGCTTTGGTAACCCCTAGCCCATTTTCATCACTTGCATCATCGGAGACTCACCAATGCCCTTCTAACTTAGAGATAGTATCTTCATGAGACTCCATGATATCATTGGCCCCACCTAGTTCTTCCAAGAGAGCAACAAAGTGCTTCTTTGTATTTCTACAAATAACAAGATCTCTCAACATATTGAGCCCACCTTCCAAGGATGGAAGCAAATATATATGCTGGAGATGAAGTTACTCACACACAGGATCAAGCCAAAGTATGCTGATCATTTCCTGGCTTGGATTTAGCACCAAGGATAGTCTCATAGGCAGCTCTCATGCCTTTTGTTGTATTCTTCTCCTAATCTTAGCTAGATTAGTTAGATTTTTTTTGAGGGCTTTGCTCAAGCCCATCTTTAATGTTTTCAGGAATACTTGAGATCTTTGCTCCTTTTATTTATATAAAAATTGCAGTGGGGTTTTTACTCTACTATTTATAGTAAAAAAAACAAAGTCCTTCTTGGTCTCCCCTTTGAGCTTACCCAAGAACTTGTCAAACTCATTTTCATCCACCTTTGCCTCCTCATTTTCATCCACACAATCCAACAAATAAGGATTAGTAGTGATGGATGTTTTGATGTTGGAGGTTATCTTGTTAATGCATTTACCCATAAGGCACTTGGGGATGAGGTTCTCATTGGAGGCGTCGAAGTGGTGGCAATGGCCACAGTGGCCGTTGCCATTCCTTGACCGCTTGCATCATCGAAGAGTTACTCTTCTTGTGCCACCAACCCCTTTTGAGGCACCTCCTTGGTAAAGTTGTTCTTGTTGGGGAAGATCTTGGCCTTGTCTTTGCGGATAAGCTTGGCGCCATTGTCTTCCCTCTTCTCATATGGGCAATCCACCACAAAGTGACTCACATTGCCACAATTATAGCAAGTTCTCACACATTGCTTGCCCTTTGAGGCACTTGAGTTGTTCTTGGAGAAATTTGGCTTGGTGTTTCTCTTGTTCACACAAAATTTCCTTGACGCAAGAGCCATGTGCTCTTGGTAAGCATATTTGATGTCTTCAGGGCAACTCTCATCTTCTTCCTCTTCTTCTGCTTACAAAATGGCCTTGGCCTCGAAAGCAAGGTTGGGCTTCTTTGACCATTGAACACGAGCTAGAGCATTGTCGGCGGTGTTGTTCATGATGTTCATGGCAACAAACTCATCCAACACATCGCTTCAAGACAAGGTGTGGAAGTCCGGTCTTTGATGGATCATGGAGGACATGGCCTTATTGAATGTCATGATAGCCTTGAGGAACTTGTTCTTGATCCAATTATCATCTTTATCCTTGCTCCCATGATCTTGAAGAGCGACCGCGAGAGTTGTCAATCTCCTTAGAGGTCTCAAGGATCCTCATCTTCATTCATCACAAACTCATCGGCCTTATCAATAACAACCTAAAAGTTGGACCGTTAAATGCTTGAGCTCCCCTTGTACAAAGAGACAATGTGTTCCCAACAATCTTTGCGCGAGAGAAGGGGCACAAGTGAGCAAGGTCTTCGGGAGGCACTGCGGATTGAAGGATGAATAAGGCAGAGTGATTGTATTGATTTTCCGCCTCTTCTCTTGGGGTGAGGTTGTCTGGATCATGTGGCTAGTAGCCTTGCTCGATGCTTATCCAAAGATTTGTTGAGTTGTGATCCAAATGAGACTTGATGCAAAAATCCAATTAGCAAAATCATTCTTCACAAGCTCAGGAGGAGGACCAAGGTTGTTAATATGAGGTGTGGGGACTAGTCCTCCATAGGCCGGGGAGGAGGAACCTAGGCATGAGTGCCCGTCCCATTCTTACCATGAGGGGAAGAGGTATGTGTACCTTTAGCCACTTCCTTAGCGGAATTGGCCTCATACTATGATGCGGTGGGATTAACCACATGCAACGGATCGGGAGAAGATTTCAACAACTCAAGTAATTCTTTGAGCATGGACTTTACTTCGGCCATCATAGACACCTTAAGTGAACCCATAGCTTCATTTAAGTTGTCTCGGGTGACCGAGTTCAACTCCACGGCCTCAGGTACGTCCTCATCCCTATCCTCGTCGCCAACCATACTCTTCGGGTGGTGAAACCCTTAATAAAGAGATGAGGCTATGATACCAATTGAAAGGATCAGTATGGTTGACTAGAGGGGGTTGAATAGGCAACTACTAATTTTTATCTTTTCTTAACAAATTAGTTTTAGCAACAAATAGGTTTCTACATAAGCAACTAGGTGAACAACCTATATGATGCTAGAAACAACAACACAAGCAAGAAAGGGATACAACACAAGTAAAGCTTGCACAAGTAATGTTAAGAAGTAACCACAAGTGGAGTCGATGGAGACGATGATGTGTTACCGAAGTTCCTTCCCTTTGAGGGGAAGTACATCTCCGTTGGAGCGGTGTTGTTGGAAATATGCCCTAGAGGCAATAATATTGTATTATTGTATTTCCATATTCATAGTTAAGAGTTTATATTCCATGTTATAACTGATATGATCTTGGAACATGCGATTCAGTCGAAAACTCATTGGCTCAAAGTGTGGAATGATAAACGGAATAAAATAGGTTCCTAGTCTCGCCTCTAAGACTGGCTCAAAGTGTTGTTGGTGATCATGTTTTCCAAATCTTAGGATATCTTAAAGTGTAATGATAGTCCTAAAACAACATTGAAGGCATGACGTTAGAAGAATGATCATATTGAATCGACCCAATACTTGTCTGTTATACTATGGGATTATATCGTCTGAAATCATCTGTTATAACATGGAGTGTTAGCATGTTTTTTAGTTCCTCAAACCATCAGAGTGTCTCAGTCACTTCCTACCAGACGGTAGACTTTGGGGTTGCTCAAACATCATTTGTAACGAGATGATCATAAGGATAACTTTCAGGCACACCAAAATGTTTGACAAGTGACCGGATAGCTCAAGAGTAGGATTTGCTCGTCCGATGATGGAGATATATTCTTAGGGCCCTATCGATGTGATGGCATCCATCATCGTTTGGCCAGACATAGGTGAATACGTCATGGGGATGCCGGAACACGTCAACGCGAAAGAAGAACAAAACCGATAATGGGAGCAACGGTATAGTGAGCATGGTGATGACTCACGAGGATACCGATGCACACTGGGTTTTTTAAAGTATCGCGAAGCAAAAGTAACATCACATGATAACCAAAGTTCACTCGAATATCATTTGTGTAATCGTACGGACCGATATGGATCTCCACGGTTCCGCCATCGGTCATTGAATGAAGGGGTTGCATTCATGTCTATGATTTATCGGACCTATGGGGTCACAAGCTTAAGGTAATCATGATATGCTGAGTGTTAGTGGGATGGGAGTGATTAGAATATATTTTTTGAATTGTTTCATTAATATCTGGAATAGTTCTGATAGGTTCCAGAAGCGTTTCAGTGTCACCAGAAGGGTTTCAGTGAATATCGGGTAATCCGTGTATTACCGATTAATTATATATATGTGGAAAATGTTTCCAGAGATGTTAAATTATATATATAATAGTATAAAAGTATTTATAACATTTTATATTTAATTTAAATATCAATGGGCCTTAAAAGGCCAACAGGTGGAAGGCAACTTGGGCCACAAGGGCCCAAGAGTAGTTGGCGCCCCCCTTTCCTTGTGGGGAGGGCCGAATCCTACTAGGGGATAGAGTGGGACTCCTCCCCTAGGCCGACGCACCAAGGGGGTTCTTTTCCCTTTGGTGGCTGCCCTCTTCCTCCCCTCTAACCTATATATACTAGAGGATTTCCACCCTATGACATACAAATTTTTGGAGCCTCCTCTAGTTGATCTAGTGCACGTTCTAGTTGGTCCTAGTTGACTAATTAGAGCGAGCCCTAGCCACCTCTAATCCTCATACTTAGAAGCCCCATGTGGTTCTAAACTCCTCCCTCTAATTCTCCGGTGATGATTAGCTCTTGATAGCGAAGCGCTGCCGGATTGTGAAGACCGTACGCTTGCAACCAAGTAGAGAGGACGTGCTTTCGGTCTTCTATTCGAGGGATCGTTCTAGGGTAGTTCAGGGGATCGTCATCAACGTTCGAGAGACTCCAAGTACGATCTACACCAACTCGTCTACTTTTGCTGCACTCCCGGAGTCGGTAACGATCGTTGATCACAAACCGTTATGCATCTTCGTATTGTTCCTAGGTGACCATACGACGATTTTTTTGTTTTCTACTAGGTTTCCCAACAGTGGCATCATGACAAGTTCTATGAGTAGATGCGGGTTGCGAGCTAGATCACATGTGGATGTGAGGGTGATATTCTTGCTATGCTTCCCTCGAGTGTTGCTTCGGTTTAGTTCATTTATGACATGGTGTCGCTTTCTACAAGGTTCTGACAATCGCTCGGCTCTGGCTGTCGACGATCTGCTAACAGTTCCTTAGGCTTCACCATAGACAAGAATAGTGATCCGTCGCGTACACAAGAGGGCGATGAAGATGGATGATCTTCTAGGGGGTCACACGTATTAGACGAAGTTTAGTCTCTTCTTTCACACACACCAAAAGTTAATCTAGCAACAAAGGTTATCACTTTATGGTGTGCATGTAGGTAGCCAGGTTTATCCAGAAACCCTAGAAGCCTCATAATTAAAATATGCCAAACTGATTAGAGGACGTCTAACTTGGTTTTGTAGGTTTGCATATGATGTGGTATAGCCTTCGTCATGATAATGAGTTTATGTACGAGATGGTTATATATTGTAATGATAAGTGGCCTATGTGTCATGGCATGATGGTTGGAGCCACGAGATTGCCACCTTAATGTAAGTATCATAGAGATAGGTTATAGGTGACAGTGGCAAGACATACACGAAGGACCCTGGCGAGGAGAAGGTGTACCAAGTCACAGGACGAGGAGCTATAATTTCGTGCCACAGCGGAATTTTAGATTTTGGTGCCACGACAACGGATTCTGAAACGGTCGCCGACAACATTTTCTGAGATTGCCACCACGACAATGTTTTTGAACACGGTTACCACGGTAACACAATATTGGCCGTCACGTCGCTTCAATGAAGATTGAAGATGATCATGGAAAACTCCTAGTGGTTATGGCTATACCATGTCATGCTATTATGCCTGAGATGTTTATCCCTTTGTTGTTTGCACCCTTTGATTGTGCAGAAGTCAATTATTAGGGTGATCTGTCACAGTAAATATCAAGTTAAAAGGTGCTCTTCCCAGTGTTGCAACCGTCTATAACACGTAGTGTTCTAGAATAAGTCATGTCCACATGAGTACAAATGGGACGTGAGGTGTAAGATGGGGATGGTCAGACCATGTATGAAGATAACACTCAGTTGTCTTGAAGTTCTAGTAGAATCATTCTGAGCTCGTTGCACAAAGCATCGAAAGATGAACAAGAGTCATATAGATATATGATCAGCAAAAGTTTACCCACTGGTCAAAATTCTCGTCATCAGTGATGTACACATCAATTGCTAAGAACTAGACATGGATCTTGAATCACTCACTATTAATTATGAGAGATATTAATTTGAGTGAGTGTGCACTTTAAAATAAAAAATTGTATTAATGATAGTGTAAAATTAATTATGAATTATGTCTAAAATTATTTGTGTTTATCATTGTAGATTAAATGGCTCACAATATGTTCTACTTAGCCCCTATGCTTGAGAAAGAAAAATTGGCTGCAAATGGTGGAAACTATACAGATTAGACTCGCAACCTGAGATTTATTCTTAGGAGTGCTAAGAAGGAGTACCTGCTAGATCAGCCCCTAGGTGATTCTCCCTCAAAGGATGCACCACCAGAAGAAGTTGCTGCTTATACTGCTCGTAGTGATGACTATGAGGCAGTCCAGTGTCTCATGTTAACTTGCATGGATACTGAACTACAGAAGAGTTTTGAAGGATCTGCCAATCAATTTATAGTTGGGTCACTAGAAGTTCCATACAAGAAATAGGCAAGGACCAAACGGTTTGAATTAACCAAGGACCTGATCAAATTCAATATGAAAGAGGGTTGCTCAATAAGTGAGCATGTAGTGAAGCTTGATGGCTATGTTGATAGACCTGCTTCACTGGAATTTGGAATTCTGCCAACACTCGGTACAAATATTGTGCTTGCTTCACTCCCCCATCTTACGATGGTTTTATCATGAATTACAATATGAATAGGATGGATAGAAGTGCAAACAAGTTGCTTGATGTGCTCAAAACTGCGGAAGCTGGAATGTAGAAGAACAAAGAAGTGTTGATGGTCAACAAAACTACCAGTTTCAAGAAGATGGGCAAGTCCAAGAAGAAATATGCTGGTGCTAGTAAGGCCATCTCTCAAAAGAAGAACAAGGGTGGAGCCTCTAAGGAGGCTGAATATTTCTACTACAAATAGGAGGGTCCCTGGAAGCGTGCCTTTAAGAAATATCTGGCAGATAAGAAGAATGGTTCTTCTGGTAAAGGTATAAAAGTTATACAGAGTAAATGTTATTACTTTTTTTTCTATAAGTCACAAGTATTTGATATCGATCGATTGCTCTTGCTTGCAATCTAATGCAGTGAAAGCTCACAAGTTGAGAAGAAATAAAGATGTGATGCTAGTCAAGGATGGTGAAGGGATCACTACTCAGGACCGATGGAATCATGGCTTTAGTTTATCTTCATTATTCATCATAGGATCGAATAATAGTTATTTTGTTTCGAAGTTGTATAAGACATTGAATTTTGGATTATACGACGAATATTATTATAAAGTTTTGAACAATAGTTGTAAAAGTGATTATAAGAATATGTTTAGATTTGCACTACTGCAGGATGCTGCTAACGCGACATTACGATCAGAGACCCTTTGACGAAACTATGTGTGATGCATTAATCGCAAACGGGGATGTAAAAAAAACATCAAAAAATATGCAAAATTTTTGCGATGGCGGAGACATCAAACAGGGTTCAGATTTTAGTTACGTATGCGATGCGGGGCATACGGTTGATCCATACAAATTGTTCGCGATTAGATAGAACAATAGAAACGGCCAGCCATATCAATGTGTATGCGATATACGGCATACAGTTTGCTCCGATGAATTGTTTGCTATTAGGGAATGCAACCGAAATGGTCAACCAGATCAAGGTGTGTGTGATATACGGCATACGGTTCACTCGGACGAACTTCTTTTGATTAGGGAATGGAACAGAAATGGTTCAACTTAACAAGATGTGTGTGATTTGCGACATATAGTTCACATAGATGAA
Source organism: Triticum dicoccoides (assembly GCF_002162155.2). Lineage (NCBI taxonomy): Eukaryota > Viridiplantae > Streptophyta > Magnoliopsida > Poales > Poaceae > Triticum > Triticum dicoccoides. Next base: position 293,395,853 of record NC_041382.1, on the reverse strand, counting down.
CTGTTTGTAATGAGCCAAAAGAACACGAATGATTCGTGTAAACAAGATGTGTGTGATACACAACAAACAGGCCACTCGGATGAACTGTTTGCGGTGAGAAATTATAACACAGACGGTTACTATAGTTAGTTCGTGTGTGATTCTGTTTGTACAAAAAACATCAAAAAATGCAAACTAGTTGCTTGCGGTGGCTAGGAGAATCACACATGATGTGTTTGCGGGTACTCATGTGCAATGGTTAATAAGTTATACATACATTTCCTTATGTTAACACGTGTGTGATAAATAACACGTGGCACCGCGTACGGTATTCGGGTTGTGTGTGTGCTCAACTTAGTATTCCCGCGCTCCAGCGAATGCTTCCCGCGCTCCACATGGGTGAATTATAAAATCCACGCCTCTTCCCTCATCGGTTTCCCGCCACCAGCTAATGGCTTGATGCATATAATCCAGGCGGCAACGCACTATCACGACACTCTGCGCAGATCTAGTCCTCACCCATATACCATTAGTTATTCCAAGCATGCCAGGCAATGACCAAAGCTTCGATGTCGACCCCTACCTATGTTACATCTTCGGCGAGGAGAACGAGCCGGAGCGGTTCGGGGACCCCTACATATTCTAGAGGAAGTGTGATGAGCAGTTTGCTATCCACCGTGCAAAACATCCAGAGCTACTCAACGACATGATCGATGACCCACCTGAAGAGCCGTCGTCACGAGTGCTCATCGAGAGCCTGATGCCCCGCAAGGAATGGGTAGAGGACCTCTGCGATTCAGTCAAGACATAGCCAGCCTGCTGCTTCATCATTCCTTGCAGGGCATCAAGCTCGATCCCAATGATGTGGTGGCCAGGCTCAAGCGCATCCTTGGCGGAGTTGACGTCCCCGACGAAGTAGAACATCGCCCATGTGGTATCTTGAGGATGCAGGTGATGGACAAAATTTGCTACCAGGCCAGAGATATGGAAATGGAGCGGTTCACCGGAGATATCATGCGCGCGATTGCACGCTGTCAAGCTCTTCTGTAAGAGGCCCAGCATCCCCAAGAGCCTCCCAGCGCCAGCAGCTCCGTAGGCGGAGGTGGGTCAGGACCCTTGGAATGAACGGCCGCAATGGTGCTATACTGATCATGGAGTCCAAGAAGACCATCATCGGCAGGCCCCTAGCTCAGCCTTTTAGCTTATATTTTATTATAATTGTATGCACATGTAGGTCGTGAGTGTTTCGGGCGTTGCCGCATGTGGCATTTTAAATTATCCTGAATATCTAAGACAATTATTAACTGTTGCCATTGTAAATTTGCCTCAATAGCGAGCAGAGCGCGCAGGGACGCCATAGCGGAGCACATCACGGCCGCCTCAATGGCGAGCAAAACACGCAGACGGACACGAGCAGAGCGCACCACGGTTGCCACAACAATGAGTAAAGCACGTCGCGACCACCTCAATGACAAGCAACCACATGGTCATCCTTTTGGCACTCTATGGGAGGCGCGACGGCGCATCCGTCGGACACGATGGTGATATCTTGACCGTGTGTGATAGTGGGCAGACACGTACACGTACATCCGAGAACATGGGCCCATGTACACCATCCGGGGACCGTTTGGCCCTCCGATGTGTGGCATCCGGTTGATCCATAAGAACTATTTGCGATGAGCTAGAACAACAGAAACGGGCTTTGTAGGCCCAGAACCATCAATAAATGTTGACCTTGTTTCTCATCACATTGCAGATTACAACGCAGTAAGTAATTACAAATCTATTCACACCGATCAAACCAATATGTCTTCACACTTAGCACCAGGCTATAAAAACTACCCACTTGAAAATTACTTCACGGTTCCTCTCCTAATCACCCACAAAACTGCTCTTTCCTGTCAAGTCATTCCGCCATGACCGGTAGGAGGAGTTTTGGGTGGACATATAACCAGGGAGCAAAGACCAAGGCCACCGAAGTAGTAGAGAGGTCCCGCCGCCACGCGGCAGCTGCAGTACAGTTGTCCCGGCACTCCGCGGAGCCCTCAAACGAGCTCTAACCAACACGCGAGGGCTCTCACAAGCGCACTAGCCACGTCAGTGATCGCGACGAGCTGGCGTTGCTGAAGTCCTTGGCCAGCGATGACGACATTCTCGCTGGCCTCATTAAGAAGCAGGAGTTGGTCGACAGCTTGATGAAGATGCTCGAGATCAGTGATGCCTCGGTTGATAAGGCGACCAGCCTCGTCGAGCAACTCATGGGTGACAATGTGAAGCTCCTCAAGGCGCTCGCCGAGAAGGAGGAGGAGGCTGTCGGCTGGAAGCTACTACATGAGCAAAGCAGTGCCTCAGGGATGACGCTGACAGTGGTCATTGAGGAACTGATGGGTGACTTGAGGAAGCTTCGGATCGAGTGCGAGCAGGAGGTGGAGGATGTCGTCGCCCTAAATATAAAGAAGGAACTAAAAAATATAAATAAATAAATAAATATAAATAAATAATAATAATTAAATTAATGAATTAATTAATCCTACTTAATTAATCTAATTAACCTGTTAGTGTAACTAAGCAATAATTAGTTTAACCTAACCCTAATTAACTTAACAGGGTATGACAGGTGGGTCCCACTGGGCCCACACGTCAGTTTGACCAAGTCAACCTCTGTTGACTGCTGACGTCATTTTGACGTCGGCAAACACTGTTATGGATAACGTTGCATTAAGATAATTAAATAAATCCTGAAAATGATTTAAATCTTTTAAAATTAATAGAAAATAAATCGTAGCTTAGATGAAAATACTTTCTACATGAAAGTTGCTCAAAACGACGAGACGAACTCGGATACGCGGCTCGTTCGTCCTCCACGCATCCCTAGCATAGCGAACACGCAACTTTCCCTCTCCGGTAAATCTGTCCGAAAACGTGAAACACCGGGAATACTTTCCTGGATGTTTTCCCCCTTCACCGGTACCACCTCGTACCGCGTTAGGGAACACCTAGCATCATGCTTTGTCATGTCATGCATTTATTTGCATTATATTTATTGTTTCTTCCCCCTCTTCTCTCGCTAGACGCCGAGACCGACATCGCTGCTACCCAGTATGACTACGGTGTTGACGACCCCTCTCTCTTGCCAGAGCAACCAGGCAAGCCCACCCCCCTTGATCACCAGATATCGCCTACTCTTCTCTATACTGCCTGCATTAGAGTAGTGTAGCATGTTACTGCTTTCCGTTAATCCTATCCTGATGCATAGCATGTCCTTGCTACTACTGTTGTTACCTTTACCTGCAATCCTAATGCTTAGTATAGGATGCTAGTTTATCATCAGTGGCCTACATTCTTGTCCGTCTGCCATGCTATACTATCGGGCTGTGATCACTCGGGAGGTGATCACGGGTATATACTATATACTTTATACATGAAGCATGTGATGACTAAAGTCGGGTTGGCTCGAGGAGTACCCGCGGTTGATTCACGAATTGGGGGCTGGAAGGACATACTTTCCCGACAACCCTCTAAGTGGATCTTTGTGGCGGAGCGACAAGGCAGGTTGAGACCACCTAGGAGAGAGGTGGGCCTGGCCCTGGTCGGCATTCGTGGTTATTTCAAGATAACACATTTAACGAGATCTTGGTATTTGATTTGAGTCCGGCCACTGGCCTATACGCACTAACCATCTATGCGGGGGCAGTTATGGGCACTCGACGTCGTGGTATCAGCCGAAGCCTTCGTGACGTCAGCGACTGAGCGGCGCACGCCAGGTTGGACTAAAACACCTACTCTTGTATAAGGGAGGCTAGGTCTGCTCGTCGGCCGCGTACGCAACGTGCAGGTGTGCAATGGGCGATGGGCCCAGACCCCTGCGCCATAGGATTTAGACCGGCGTGTTGACCTCTCTGTTGTGCCTAGGTAGGGCTATGACGTGTTGATCTTCCGAGGCCGGGCATGACCCAGGAAAGTGTGTCCGGCCAAATGGGATCGAGCGTGTTGGGTTATGTGGTGCACCCCTGCAGGGAAGTTAATCTATTCGAATAGCCGTAATCTTCGGTAACAGGACGACTTGGAGTTGTACATTGACCTTATGACAACTAGAACCGGATACTTAATAAAACACACCCTTCCAAGTGCCAGATACAACCCGGTGATTGCTCTCTAACAGGGCGACGAGGAGGGGATCGCCAGGTAGGACTATGCATGCGATGCTACTTGGAGGACTTCAGTCTACTCTCTTCTACATGCTGCAAGACGGAGGCTGCTAGAAGCGTTGTCTTCGACATGATTAGCTATCCCCCTCTTATTCTCGCTTTCTGCAGTTCAGTCCACCGATATGGCCCTTTACACATATACCCATGCATATGTAGTGTAGCTCCTTGCTTGCGAGTACTTTGGATGAGTACTCACGGTTGCCTTGTTCCCCCTTTTCTCCTTTTCTTTACCCGATTGCTGCGACCAGACGTTGGAGTCCAGGAGCCGGATGTCACTGTCGATGATGACTACTACTGCTCGGGAGGTGCCTACTACTACGTGCAGCCTGCTGACGATGACCAGGAGTAGTTTACAAGGATCCCAGGCAGGAGGCATGCGCCTCTTTCGATCTGTATCCCAGTTTGTGCTAGCCTTCTTAAGGCAAACTTGTTTAACTTATGTCTGTGCTCAGATATTGTTGCTTCCGCTGACTCGTCTATGTTCGAGCACTTGTATTCGAGCCTTCAAGGCCCCTGGCTTGTAATATGATGCTTGTATGTTTTATTTTATTTGTAGAGTTGTGTTGTGATATCTTCCTGTGAGTCCCTGATCTTGATCGTACACGTTTGCGTGTATGATTAGTGTACGATTGAATCGGGGGCATCATAAGTTGGTATCAGAGCCGATTGCCTGTAGGAATCCCCCTTCCACACTCCTTGGCCGAAGTGGATTCTAGACATTACAAAACTTTTACTAACATGGATGTGTGTCTTACGGGCACACTTCGCCATCGGGTGGTAGTAGGATCTTTTATTTCCCGACCTATACTCTGGGACTCTGATATCTCTCCTATTCGGGTTTAATGAATTTACTTAAATCTAACTTTAGGATCTCATTACTACTTTCTCCCGAAGAGCCCCTCGGTACGAATGATCGCTTGCTTCACCAGAAGATTCCGGAGACACCCTACGATGTTCTCTCGAGACTATGTGTCATCGCTTTTACCATTCCCTACCACCGATGTATCCTCATGGATAGCTACCTACATTTGTCATTGATACATTCAACCCAGTTGATCTTGTTAGTACAAGATACCTTGAAATCCTTTCTATTGTTCCAAGAATATTTTATGCCTACTGTCTGGCAGTTCCTTGCCACCTGAATACCCCTACGGATAATTTCTCGCCCTTATCGAGTATCCGTTCATCCCCACTTGTTCATGTGTTTCACAATGGTCTTCGAAATACTATTCGATCCTCCAAAAATCCTTAGTAGTTTATTGCTCTGCAATACTTGTCTGCTTGCATTATGGATGCTTTCCATATGTCTGGCAATATTCGTTAGTATCCTTAGGCATCGTCTTTTTGATCCTATTGATTCAACATGAGTGTGAATGCACGCAATCATCAGTTGATCCTTTTAAATTATCTTTCCGGCTCAGACGTCATTTTAAACATGAGATGGATCTCGACCAATCAAATTGCCGTTGATTGTACCCCTAAGGCTATTCATCTTATCCATCCCTAATCATAGCATTGCTTCTGATCCCTTGTCTTGGAATTAATAATTCCTTTGCATTTGAGCTTTGAGTTAGTCAATTGTTTCTATAATCTGACCTCCTTGTATTCTCTCTTCTTCTGGTTGAGTACCATTGCTCACATCAGGTCCCTCGTGGACCACCGAATCCTTTGATGATTTTTATCCGGCATCGTCCTTCATATTCAGTAACCTTGTGAGCCTTTCCGCGGGTATGAAATGCCTTCGGTAAATTGTATCCTCTGCTTTGTCAACCATGCTCTACTTTCGAGCTTGTATTATTTACTCCAAAATTTCAGGTATAGGTTCCCAAGATGCCCCGATAGGTTGAACCAATGCCTTCCCTTATCTGTGTGAACCCGAAAGATTTCATGGGTCATACTTATCTGGTATTGGACCAGGTGAAACTTTCAACAACTAATGTCATTTTCGAAAAGCGAGAGGTGAATGGAAGGTTATACATTGAAGAAGTGGGAGTCGACCTTGAACTTTGTGTTCATGCCCATGGAAACGATGTTGAGCTTATCATGATAGCTTCTCGTAACAATAATTATTCACTTGGCATAATTTGATCTCGTATCTATGATTTTGTCCTTTGCAATTGTGGTTCCGACCATGATTGTTCTTCTTTGATCCCATTCTCGGACAAGTTAAAAGTACTTGCCTTCTGCAGATCATTACGTCTGTCTAGCCTCCATTTTGATCTACCTTCGAGTATTACCCCCTGGTATCTCGAGATTATCTTGGAACTGCATAACTTCCTATGAGTTCTTCATCAAGTACTACAGTCTCACTGATTACAATTTTTCCTGGGCTCTGAGTTATTAAACACTCAAAGACACCGATAACTGAACCGAGTCCGCACTATGGTTCAACAACTCTTAGTAATCTTCTTTAAGTACGAGTTTGTACCCGATCACGCCATTCCTAGCCTATTTGGCTATATCATTGTCTTGATGATTTTAACTGTGCTACCTGGTCCTTATTCCCGGAGTACCACTTTCGACGATGAGCTAAGCTTATGTCGATTTTCCTCGTCATATCATTTCGCCTTGAACAGCAAGCTCGATTTCGAGTTTGTGTCGTACTAGTGGTTCAAATAACCTTTCACTTCATGATTCGTTTGACTTGATGTAATCATCGATCGATTACATCTTCATGAAATCTCTCGACAAATGTGTTGTGTTCATCATCAGCATTCAAAGCTCTTCCAGGATATCAATTGAATTCATGATGAGAAATACCATCCTTGCCCTCGATGATTTGTGTTGTCATCGACCACTTTATTGCCTTCCCTCCAACACAAACTTGTTAGTGTTCTGTGTTATACTTTGAGTTCCTTGCTATCCAGCATTTGTTCTTCTTTACCTTGGAGTATTACCATCTTTGATGTCAAGAATGTCATGAGGATTACTCCACCTTTTAAGAGTTCTTGGTATAGTGATGCTTCTCGCCATCACCATTCTTTTCTTAGTCCCCGTGTTGAGTGAACTCTGTTGTGCGAATATATTATCTCTAGCTACCATATTGCTTCAGAGTTAATGGACAATAATTCCAATTTAGTGTGTTGGTTGCTCAATCACCATTCCGACGTTGGTCGTGCAACCCAACCCATAATTCGTGCGCACCTTTCAACCAATGTTTAACTGTGTATGTTTTCCTCGAGCATATTATATCATTGATCTGAATAATGTTATCTCATGTTCACATAATTATGGAAACCCATCTTTTGGAAGTCTTGATGAGTTGTCGCTGAGTTCATTAGCTACCACCTTATCCCTTCATTGGTTTAATGATGAGCTCTTATTTCAGAACTCGCTTCCATAGTAGATTTCCCGAGAATCTTACAATGTTGTCTCGTCAATTTGTTTTGCACCTTTTCTTCTCAGGCATCCTGAGTCTGAGGTATGCTAACACCGATCAGATCTGAATTTGGGTCAGATATGATGGTTGGAACATTTTTCCAAGAGTTATAACACTGGTCTTTTATGACCCGGTAAGGTGATGGCATGTCCAGCACACCTGGCCGGAGGCCCTATTGTTATAGATTCCTTTTCAGCAAGGTTATCCATTCTTCCGTGAGGAAACTATAAGTTGTTACCGTCCTTTGTATCCAAAGTCTGACCTTTGCTTGAAGACCATGTCAATACTGTCTCGAAGCATGTCGGTGGTACTCCGATTTTCAACAAGAACATTTGAATCCCAATGCCAAATGTTTCTTGCTCAATTATCCAAACAACGTTGTATGGGTAATGTCATGAAATTTCTTCCCCCTTTCCTAAAGGGTTTTCTACATATATCCTGTCATGGATATCATGCACTGTTTGTCCTTGGGAAGGATATACCCCTGAATATGTGTTTAAACACCTTTTCTTTTCCATTGTTTTCTTTAACCTTTCTGGTGATCATTATGATCTAAGCAGTATTAATTCCCTGCTTGTGCAAACATCTCGGTGTATTACTCCGTCAATAAGATCCCGTTACTTTTGTTGATGACATTTCGGTAACCGCCGATGGTCGAGAACTTTGCATACTGGTCCGCCTCGTTTCAACGAGCAAGAAAATGGTTCTCTTCATCCCTCGCCCTTGCTACCGACGTTGTTGCCGACATAATCGACAGGCTACCCTCTAACATGTCTTGCTATCATGATCGTGCAAGATGGCAGTCCCCTTCCTACTTTTAACCACATGGTGGGCCCATAACCCATAGTTCCACAGGATCGAAACCTGACTCTCCTGTACTCCCCAACTCCTAAAGGCTATTCCTCATGCTTGGCTTCGTATGTAATTCACGAGCCACCTTCCAAGATATCATCAATTCTGGTATCAGACATAATACTTATTTCCGTTGCTCTAAAACCCTTTCACACTCTGTTTTAGGCAACGGACGATTGACCAGCCACTTGAAACTTCTTACTGTACCTTCTTGTTCGGCTCTCGATGTGTTCCATCTGACCAATTCGAGAGTTACTCATGTGATCATTCATGGGATAACCCTAGATAATTTCCCCTGATAGCATTCTATCGTTGTCGGGCTGCCCCTTTCTTATTGGTAAGCACGATGGAGTTCACCAAGAAAGGCTGATCACTTAGCCTGATAACCCGAAGCTAAGGAATGACGACATCAACGGAAGCGGTCAACTTCTTCGAGAAGAGCAACCAAGACCGAGAAGACTCGGTAGAATTTCGTAGCCAGAGCTTTCCCACTTACTTTACCTCTTAAATCTCGGGACGAGATTTCTTGTAGTGGAGGAGAATTGTGACACCCGGATAGTTACACTATAGTAACCCTCTGCTAATGATGCCACATCACCTCGATTACTGTGGCTAATCTCACATTAGTTCGAAACCGATTTGAATTCAACTTAAAAATCAGGCAAACAACAAAAGTTTTCAAAAATTAAAACTAAAGTGTTTGGGTGGTGTCAAATAAATCATAAACAATTATGGTGGAGAAACCACACTTTTTATAAAATATTTAAGTACCATCAGGTGAATAAAATAGTAGCAAAACAATTATATAAATGCTATTAAATATAAACAAATATTAAACTAGTTTATTTAGTCACTAAAAACTTTTTACAACTCCAATTTAGGTGTGGGCTTTTTTTGCGAGGTAATTTAGGTGTGGGCTTTAACTTATTATAAAACTATAACTATTAAAGAAATAAAATAAAACAGAAAGGAAATAAATAAAAGAAAAGAAAATACATAAAAAAAGAAGAGAAAACCCCCTGCCCCCCTGGGCTTCAGCCCAGCAAGCCAAGGCCCAACTGGCCAGCCCACCCCCCACTCACCTTATCCCCACCACCTACCGAACCATATACCCATCTCCCCCAGTCCCCACGAACCCCACTCGCTCCCTCCCATACGCCTCTCTTCCCTTCCCCGTCTGGATCGGGGCAGAGGGCCCCGACCCCTCCCCCTTCCCCGACGCTGCTCGTCGTCTCCGGCACCC
>NC_041382.1:293372420-293385510 GCF_002162155.2 Triticum dicoccoides | reverse complement strand
GCCACCGTCCCCGCCCAAGGCTTGGCCGGATTCGCGCCTCCACGTCCTTCGACCCTGATGCCGCCACCGCTTGACCCCGTCGCCACCACCACGACGCCGCCTGGACCTCGCCGGACCTCCTCGACGGACTGCACACGTCCTCGTCCTCTTCCCCAGCACGCATCAACAAGCCTCACCGCCCCAGATCCCCTGCAACGGGGGTGAGCAATGATCCCCCCTCCTCTTCCCTTTCCCTCTGGCCGTGTTGCTCCACCGCTAGCCCCGCTGCCGCGTCACGCCCTACTACTCCCTCGCGTGTGCACCGCCCGCTCCCGCTCCCCGCGTCGTGGCCGTCCCTTGCTCCTGGACGCGCCCGCCCGCAACGATGCGCGCGCTCAGCGCGCGCTGCTCGCGCCCACGCTTCGCCCGCGCCCTCGCCTGCCTCCCCGGCTGCACGCCGCGCCTGTCAGGGCCACGGTCTAGCCCTGCACCGAGCCGCCCGCATAACCCTGCTCCCGCGCGCCGCCGGACGTGCTCGTCCACCGCTGCTTGCGCATGCGACCGTCGCGCCTCGCCCATCCACCCGCTCTGCCTACGTGTTGTACCGCGCCGCTCCCCTCATCGCATCGCCTCGCGCAGCTACTGCTTCCTACGCATGCCCGCTGCGCACACACACACGCCGCCCTGCTCCAGCCCCGCGGCCTCCGCCGGCCGGCCTGCTGCATCCCGCAGCCGCGGCGCCGCCCGGTTCCGTTCCCTCGGGCACCCGCAACCGCGCCCAGCGCCCGTCGCCCATCTCCGCCCGTAGCGCCCACCCGTTAAGCCCCATAGGGCATATGACAGTGGGGGCCCACCCTGAGAACGTTTTACAAAAAAATAGAATTAAAAATAATAAATAAATAATAAGTAAATATAAATAAATAAATAGATAATAATTAAATTAACAAATTAATTAATTAATTAAGTTAATTAATCCTACTTAATTAATCTAATTAACATGTTAGTCTAACCAAGCAATAATTAGTTTAACCTAACCCTAATTAACTTATCAGGGTATGACAGGTGGGTCCCACTAGGCCCACACGTCAGTTTGACCCAGTCAACCTCTGTTGACTGCTGACATCATGCTGATGTCAGCAAACACTGTTCTGGATAACGTTGCATTAAAATAATTAAATAAATCCTGAAAATGATTTAAATCTTTTAAAATTAATAGAAAATAAACCGTAGCTCAGATGAAAATACTTTCTACATGAAAGCTGCTCGGGACGACTAGACAAACCCGGATACGCAGCCCGTTCGTCCGCCACGCATCCCTAGCATAGCGAACACGCAACTTTCCCTCTCCGGTTCATCTGTCCGAAAACGCGAAACACCGGGAATACTTTCCCGGATGTTTTCCCCCTTCACCGGTACCACCTCGTACCGCGTTAGCGCACACCTAGCATCACGCTTTGTCATGTCATGCATCGTCATGCATTTATTTGCATTATATTTATTGTTTCTTCCCCCTCTTCTCTCGCTAGACACCGAGACCGACGCCGCTGCTACCTAGTACGACTACGGTGTTGACGACCCCTCTCTCTTGCCAGAGCAACCAAGCAAGCCCCCCCCCCTTGATCACCAGATATCGCCTACTCTTTTCTATACTGCTTGCATTAGAGTAGTGTAGCATGTTACTACTTTCTGTTAATCCTATCTTGATGCATAGCATGTCCTTGCTACTATTGTTGTTACCTTTACCTGCAATCCTAATGCTTAGTATAGGATGCTAGTTTATCATTAGTGGCCCTATATTCTTGTCTGTATGCCATGCTATACTATCGGGCCGTGATCACTCGGGAGGTGATCACGGGTATATACTATATACTTTATACATGATGCATGTGATGACTAAAGTCGGGTTGGCTCGAGGAGTACCCGTGGTTGATTCACGAATTGGGGGCTGGAAGGACATACTTTCCCGACAGCCCTCTGAGTGGATCTTTGTGGTGGAGCGACAGGGCAGGTTGAGACCACCTAGGAGAGAGGTGGGCCTGGCCCTGGTCGGCGTTCGCGGTTATTTCAAGATAACACATTTAACGAGATCTTGGTATTTGATCCGAGTCCGGCCACTGGCCAATACGCACTAACCATCTACGTGGGGACAGTTATGGGCACTCGACGTCGTGGTATCAGCCAAAGCCTTCGTGACGTTAGCAACTGAGTGGCGCGCGCCGGGTTGGACTGGAACGCATGCTCTTGTATAAGGGAGGCTAGGTCTGCTCGCCGGCCGCGTACGCAATGTGCAGGTGTGCAATGGGAGATGGCCCCAGACCCCTGCACCATAGGATTTAGACCGGCGTGCTAACCTCTCTATTGTACCTAGGTAGGGTTGCGACGTGTTGACCTTTTGAGGCCGGGCATGACCCAAGAAAGTGTGTCCGGCCAAATGGGATCGAGCGTGTTGGGTTATGTGGTGCACCCCTGCAGGGAAGTTAATCTATTCGAATAGCTGTGATCTTCGGTAACAGCACGACTTGGAGTTGTACCTTGACGTTATGACAACTAGAACTGGATACTTAATAAAACACACCCTTCCAAGTGCAAGATACAACCCGGTGATCGCTCTCTAACAGGGCAATGAGGAGGGGATCATCGGGTAGGATTATGCTATGCGATGCTAATTGGAGGACTTCAGTCTACTCTCTTCTACATGCTGCAAGACGGAGGCTGCCAGAAGCATAGTCTTCGACAGGATTAGCTATCCCCCTCTTATTCTGGCTTTCTACAGTTCAGTCCACCGATATGGCCCTTTGCACATATACCCATGCATATGTAGTGTAGCTCCTTGCTTGCGAGTACTTTGGATGAGTACTCACAATTGCCTTGTTCCCCCTTTTCTCCTTTTCTTTACCCGATTGCTGCGACCAGACGTTGGAGTCCAGGAGCCAGACGCCATTGTCGATGACGACTACTACTGCTCGGGAGGTGCCTACTACTACGTGCAGCCTGCTGATGACAACCATGAGTAGTTTAGGAGGATCCCAGACAGGAGGCATGCGCCTCTTTCAATCTGTATCCTTGTTTGTGCTGGCCTTCTTAAGGCAAACTTGTTTAACTTATGTCTGTGCTCAGATATTGTTGCTTCCGCTGACTTGTCTATGTTCGAGCACTTGTATTCGAGCCTTCGAGGCCCCTGGCTTGTAATATGATGCTTGTATGTTTTATTTTATTTGTAGAGTTGTGTTGTGATATCTTCCCGTGAGGCCCTGATCTTGATCGTACACGTTTGCGTGTATGATTAGTGTACGATTGAATCGGGGGCGTCACAAGTGGCATGGAATTTTAATTCCAAAAAAATCAGAAACACATGAAACCTTGGTTGATGTAAGATCATGCCACCAAGATGATTTGGTAAAGAAATTGGCATGTTTGATGAAAGTTTGGACACACACCCCTCACAAACCGGAGCAACTCGCTTGAAGGTTCGTGGTTCTGAGAGGGAACAATGCATGTTTGATGACGAATGGGAGATAGCTTCCTCTTACGGCCTTCAAATTTTTTCAACATCTAACGTGCACTACTACAACTGTAATGTGAAATTTTGGAAAATTCTAGGGGTCATTTGACCTTTTAAAGACATTTAAGTGATTTTCTAACAATTTAATGACCGTAATTCAAATTTGAACTACATCTACAAGCAACGCCTAACCAAAACATTTTGAAAAATAATGTATGTGTACTTGTGTGCGAGTTAATTCCATGTGCAATAAATTAGAAGGAATTTCCAAACATATTGGTCTCACGACATGGACACATGCATACGTATGCATGGAGTGACATGGCATTTTAATTCAAAAAATAGAAAAATGATGAGAAGCACATGAAACCTTGGTTGATGTAATGTCATGCCACCAAGATGATGTGGTAAAGAAATTGGCATGTTTGACGAACGTTTGGACACGCACCCCTCACAAACTGGAGCGACTCGCTAGAAGGTCCGTGGTTCCAAGAGGGAACGATGCATATTTGATGACGAACGGGAGATAGCTTCCTCTTGTGTCCCTCAAGTGGATGACCTAAGGTTTATCAATCCGTGGGAGGCATAGGATGAAGATGGTCTCTCTCAAACAACCTTGCAACCAAATAACAAAGAGTCTCTTGTGTCCCCAACACACCCAATACAATGGTAAATTGTATGGGTGCACTAGTTCGACGAAGAGATGGTGATACAAGTGCAATATGGATGGTAGATATAGGTTTTTGTAATATGAAAATATAAAAACAACAAGGTAATTAATGATAAAAGTGAGCACAAACGGTATTGCAATGCTTCGAAACAAGGCCTAGGGTTCATACTTTCACTAGTGAAAGTTCTCTCAACAATAATAACATAATTGGATCATATAACCATCCCTCAATATGCAACAAAGAGTCACTCCAAAGTCACTAATAGTGGAGAACAAATGAAGAGATTATTGTAGGGTACGAAACCACCTCAAAGTTATCATTTCTGATCGACCTATTCAAGAGTCCGTAGTAAAATAACACGAAGCTATTCTTTCCATTTGATATATCCTAGAGTTCGTACTATATTAACAACTTAAGACACAAATCAACCAAAACCCTAATGTCACCTAGATACTCCAATGTCACCTCAAGTATTCGTGGGTATGATTATACGATATGCATCACACAATCTCAGATTCATCTATTCAACCAACACAAAGAACTTCAAAGAGTTCCCCAAAGTTTCTACCGGAGAGTCAAGACGAAAACGTGTGCCAACCCCTATGCATAAGTTCACGAGGTCACGGAACTCGCAAGTTGAGCACCAAAACATACATCAAGTGGATCACGTGATATCCCATTGTCACCACAGATAAGCACATGCAAGACATACATCAAGTGTTCTCAAATCCTTAAAGACTCAATCCGATAAGATAACTTCAAAGGGAACACTCAATTCATCACAAGGAGATAGAGGGGTAGAAACATCATAAGATCCAACTATAATAGCAAAGCTCGCGATACATAAAGATCGTGCCGAATCAAGAACACGAGAGAGAGAGAGAGAGAGAGAGAGAGAGAGAGATCAAACACATAGCTACTGGTACATACCCTCAGCTCCGAGGGTGAACTACTCCCTCCTCATCATGGAGAGTGCCGGGATGATGAAGATGGCCACCGGAGAGGGATTCCACCCTCCGGTAGGGGGCCGGAACTGGTGTTGATTGGTTTTCGGTGGCTACAGAGGCTTGCGACGGTGGAACTCCCGGTGTAGGTTTCTTTTTGGAAGTTTGGGTATATATAAGAGGTGTTGGAGTCAGGTACAACTCAGGGGGTCCCCGAGGCGGCCACGAGATAGGGAAGCGCGCCCAAGGGGTAGGGCATGCTCCCACCCTCGTGGTGGCCTTGGGACTCCTCTGGTCCATCTCCGGTACTCCGTGGGCTTCTTCTGGTCCAAAAACAATCTCCGTGAAATTTCAGGTCAATTGGACTCCGTTTGCTTTTCTTTTTCTGTGATACTCAAAAACAAGGGAAAACAGAAACTAGCACTGGGCTCTAGGTTAATAGGTTAGTACCAAAAATCATATAAAATAGCATATAAATGCATATAAAACATCCAAGGATGATAATATAGTAGCATGGAACCATCAAAAATTATAGATACGTTGGAGACGTATCAATGTATGATTTTCCAACCATTTTGCTTCACTGGAGCATGTGCTTGTAGTTCAAATTTGAATTATGGGCTAAATTAAATGCCTAGAAAACTCAATTAATAAGTGAACCCTGAACAGTTTCAAATTTTAGCACGACACTCCTGTTATTCTATGTTGCTTGTAGAAAACAAAGTTCAAGGTGAGAAGAGGTAGAGATTATCATTTCGCCCATAATAGGGGCATGTTTCCCTACCGGAACCACGAGGGTTACGAGAAGCTTCGGTTTGTAACAGGCTTGTAATATAGCTTGGCCCAAATTGGACAATTATTTTGCCACGACATATATGTGCCATGTAGTGACACCATGCCAAGTTTCATGATTTTCTGGTGAGTTTTGGATTTACGGAGATTTAAAAATCGAGATTCACAATGTTTGTGGCCGAGCCAGGACGCCGAGATGGTTGAATTCATTCTCATTCCTTCCATGGGACCTAAGCATGCACCCCAAGGACACATGTACATTTTTCTAGCCATTTTGGTGCACTAGAGCCTTATTTGTAGTTCGGATTTGAATTATGGACATTAAATGCCTAGAAAACTCAAATAATGAATAAAAAGGTCAAACGAACCCTGGATAATTTCAAAGTTCAGCGCGAATCTCCTATTGTTCCATGTTACGTGTAGAAGAAAATACAAGGCTAGAAGAGGGAGCGATTATCGTTTTCGTCCACTGATGATCGACAATTATAGGGGATATATCGTAGTCCTTTCGATAAGTAAGAGTGTCGAACCCAACGAGGAGCAAAAGGAAATGATAAGCTGTTTTCAGTAAGGTATTCTCTACAAGCCCTGAAATTATCGGTAAGAGATAGTTTTGTGATAAAGTAATTTGTAACGGGTAACACGTAATAAAAATAAATAAGGTGCAGCAAGATGGCCCAATCCTTTTTGTAGCAAAGGACAATCCTATACAAACTCTTATATAAAGGAAAACATTCCCAGGGACACATGGGAATTATCGTCAAGCTATTTTTCATCACGCTCATATGATTCGCGTTCGGTACTTTGATAATTTGATATGTGGGTGGACCGGTGCTTGGTTACTGCTCTTCCTTGGACAAGCATCCCACTTATGATTAACCCCTCTTGCAAGCATCCGCAACTACAAAAGAAGTATTAAGGTAAACCTAACCATAGCATGAAACATATGGATCTAAATCAGCCCCTTACGAAGCAACTCATAAACTAGGGTTTAAGCTTCTGTCACTCTAGCAACCCATCATCTACTTATTACTTCCCAATGCCTTCCCCTAGGCCCAAACAATGGTGAAATGTCCTGTAGTCGATGTTCACATGACACCACTAGAGGAGAGACAACTTACATCTCATAAAAATATCGAACGAATACCAAATTCACATGACTACTTATAGAAAGACTTCTCCCATGTCCTCAGGAACAAAAGTAACTACTCACAAATCATATTCATGTTCATAATCAGAGGGGTATTAATATGCATAAAGGATCTGAACATATGATCTTCCACCAGATAAACCAACTAGCATCAACTACAAGGAGTAATCAACACTACTAGCAACCCACGGGTACCAATATGAGGTTTTGAGACAAAGATTGGATACAAGAGATGAACTAGGGTTTGATATGAGATTGTGCTGGTGAAGAGGGAGAATGCCGGCAGCTGGAATTCTGGGCTTGAAAAGGAGCAAATATTAGAGACCTATTCTGCACAACTCCAAAAGTCCTGAAACTTCATGAGAGTCATTTTCAGAATATATAAAAAATATTGGGCGAAGGAAGCACCAGAGGGGGGCCACCCACCATCCACGAGGGTTGGGGCGCGCCCTACTCCCCTGGGCGCGCCCCCTGCCTCGTGGGCCCCCTGCCAGGCCTTTGGTGCCCATCTTTTGCTATATGAGGTCTTTCGTCCAGGAAAAAAATCATAAGCAAGCTCACGGGACGAAACTCCGCCGCCACGAGGCGGAACCATGGCGGAACCAATTTAGGGCTCCGGCGGAGCTGTTCTGCCGAGGAAACTTCCCTTCGGGAGGGGGAAATCATCACCATTGACCCTCTCATCGGGAGGGGGTCAATCTCCATCAACATCTTCACCAGCACAATCTCATATGAAACCCTAGTTCATCTCTTGTATCCAATCTTTGTCCCAAAACCTCATATTGGTACCCGTGGGTTGCTAGTAGTGCTGATTACTCCTTGTAGTTGATGCTAGTTGGTTTATCCGGTGGAAGATCATATGTTCAGATCCTTTATGCATATTAATACCCCTCTAACTATGAACATGAATATGATTTGTGAGTAGTTACGTTTGTTCCTGAGGACATGGGAGAAGTCTTGCTATAAGTAGTCATGTGAATTTGGTATTCGTTTGATATTTTTATGAGATGTACATTGTCTCTCCTCTAGTGGTGTCATTGGGACGCATGTTCACACTTAACCTAACGTCTTGGTCCTATTAAGGAGGTATAGCGCAGCGAACGAGGCAACCGGACTATAATGCTTTAACACTTTCACTTAGCCATAGGAGTTTGACGGTGGGGCTACTATATAGCCCCTGGTGGCTCCGCACTCTCCCGAATTCGGGGTGCGTACATGCCTGGCCGGGAAACGGCCCTTCGTTAAGGCGGAGGAATTCTAACATTCCGATAGGTCATCGAGTGGTTGACTAGTTTCATGCTATATCATGACAGTCAGTTTTCGGCTTTCTCTACTGAGGTGCTCGTCCGAATGAATCGCGGCACAATCGTAGTAATTCTCCTAGTGCTACCTTAGCCGATAGAGCAGAACGTAAGGTACCAAAACATAGGAGTCGGGCAAACCCAACATTTGACCAAAGACATGATTCGGAGCTGATGCATATAAGGCCAAACTCGCGACGCCGAGCACTCCCTAAGGTATTCGGTCTTTATGGTATAAACTGGGCCTAAACAGTGCCCTTTGTAAGAAGCCCCTGGTGTCCAGGTACGTGCATTATTCTGACGTGGCCACATGCCAAGACGCCAGCATCCTTCTCAATAGTACTGAGAACCCAAGGGATGTGTATCAACAAGAGACAGTAAAAAAGGTTTACACAGGGTCTTAATCTAAAAAGAATCCTTGGAACGGGTCCCTGCTGCACGTCTGCACCTGTGTCTCCATTGTGCCGTATCCTGGACGGGTGTAGCACGATGGTCATCTGTAAAAGAGAGGAACTTAGGTGAAAAGTTGTCATGCAAAAAGGTAGGTTTAAAGAAACCATGTATAATTCAAGATGAGTAAAAATTGCCACTTGTCTGCGTGTGTTGAGTCCCTTGTATTTGTAATAGGGGTGTTGCCATCAAACCTGTATGAATTACATATAGCTGCGTCAGACTCATCTAACCGTGTCCATAGTCTTGAGGACCTATTGAATGCTTTAGTTGGTGAGGCCATTTTAGTGTGCGGCTGCCGAGGCAGCCGCACTCTCTTCGGCGCGCAGGGATCGCTCAATATTTCCATTTACTGTAATGATGCCACGTGGACCGGGAATCTTAAGCGTCAGGGAAGCATAATGCGGTATTGCATTAAAGCGAGCGAAAGCTTCGCGTCCAAGTAGTGCTTGATAGCCACTTTGGAACGGAGCAATGTGGAAGGTTAAATTTTCACTACAGAGGTTATTAGGGAAGCCGAATGTAACTTCTAGTAGCAGGGAGCCCATGCAATGAGCCCCTGGGCCTGGCGTTACTCCTTTAAAGGTAGTATTGCTGAGGCAAATTTTCGTTGGGTCTATCCCCATTTGGCGGATTGTGTCCTGATATATCAGGTTTAGACTGCTACCACCGTCCATCAGGACTCGTGTGAAGTGGTATCCGTCAATTATTGGGTCTAATACCAAGGCAGCCCATCCTGCACACCGGATACTTGCTGAGTAATCCTGATGGTCGAAAGTGATCGGTTGAGACGACCAGTGGCAGGACTTCGCGGTGATAGGCCTTTGGGCATATTTCTCTGGGAGTGCCGCTTTGTTTCTCCCCTTTATAACATGTAACACGTTTACTGTTTTGACTCCTGGTGGAAATTTTTTCTGTTCCCCAGTGCTTTGCTTGCGAGGCTCATCCTCGTCTTCGCTTGGTGTATCCTGCCCCTTGTGTTCGGCGTTAAGCTTGTTGGACTGCTTGAAGACCCAACATTCTCTGTGGGTATGATTTGTAGGTTTATCGGGGATGCTATGGATCTGACATATTTGGTCCAGAATTTTGTTTAGGCTGGACAGTTCATCTCTGGCGCCTTTAGAGGGCGGCTTTTGCTGACCTGGCCGAGAGCTTCTGAATCCGGTGTTTACCGTCGTGCTCTTCGGGCTGTCTTCCTTGTTCCGGTGCTTATTATTTTTGCTGCGTCGTGATTTCACGTTTTCATCTCTAACTTCGGATGTACTTGGGTCGTTGGTGTTGCATCTGGCTAGCCAGCTGTCCTCACCCGCGCAAAAGCAGGTCATGAGGCTTGTTAATGCTGCCATTGTTCTCGGCTTTTCTTGGCCGAGGTGTCTGGCAAGCCATTCGTCGCGGACGCTATGCTTAAAAGATGCCAAGGCTTAGGCATCTGGACAGTCGACTATTTGGTTCTTTTTAGTAAGAAACCTGTTCCAAAGCTTTCGGGCTGACTCTCCGGGCTGTTGAGTTATATGACTCAAATCGTTCGCATCTGGAGGTCGGACATAAGTCCCTTGAAAATTTGCCCGAAAAGCGTCTTCGAGCTCTTCCCAGCTTCCAATGGAGTTTTCAGGGAGGCTTTTAAGCCAGTGCCGAGCTGGCCCATTGAACTTGAGGGGTAAGTACTTGATGGCGTGGAGATCATCTCCTCAAGCCATATGGATATGGAGGATATAGTCCTCAATCCAGACCCCGGGGTCTGTGTTCCATCGTATGCCTCTATGTTTACGGGTTTGAATCCCTCTGGGAATTCATGGTCCAGCACCTCATCAGTGAAACATAGGGGGTGTGCGGCATCCTTGTATCTGGGTGAACCGCGTTGTTCGGATGTTTGTTGTGTTGCATCGTATGCTGGAGCGCGCTTGCGTGGTCCATAGATGGATCTGGTTGCGCCGTCCTTTTGATGCGGGCCCTCGCGTGGATCGCGTATTGGCTTATGTGCGGCGTTGTTTGCCGCTCTATGTTGGCCGTGAGGTCGTCTTATCCGGCCAGATGGCCATTTTAATTTTTGGTTGCAGGGGATCTAAGGCCTCCTCATCAAATTCAGGTAGCAACTTCCGCTTTGGGTAGCTCTTGGTGTGGCGATTACTGCCGTACTTCGCTGCTGTGTTGAGTACTTTACTCCATCTGATTCTGAGTGTGTCTTGCACAGCTTTGAGCCTTTGCTTCTGCTTTTTTAGACTCCTCGCGGTAGCAACAAGCCTTTGATGGGCATTCTGTTGCTCCGGGTGTCTGTCCGGTGTGATGTCGTCCGGACTATTATCTTTGACAAAGTCGGGTTGTTCGGTTTGATTCTCCGTGTTGCCCTGATCCGGCGATGGTTCACCCTGCTCTAACGCTGGGTCTATATGATCGTTGTTTCTGCCGAGGCGGGATTTGGAGCGGCGCTTACGCTGCCGCTTTGACTGCTTCTCGAGGGGACAACCCTTCATTGCGTCCTTCCGCTCCTCGTCCTCGCTTTCTTTTGGTGTGTCCACCATGTATACGACATGTGATGAAGTGGGCGTCCAGTGCCCTGCGGGCAGTGGTTCCTGTTCATCTCCTGCATCGTCGTCCATACCGTCGATGTCTTCGAAGTCGAGGTCGAGCATGTCGGTTAAGTCATCGACAGTGGCTACTAAGTGGGTGGTGGGTGGGCGGCGAATTTATTCGTCATCCGCATCCCAATCCTGCCGAACATAGTTCGGCCAGGATCCTCCTGACAAGGAGAGAGAGCTTAATGAGTTCAGTACATCGCCGAAGGGCGAGTGCCGAAAAATATCCGTTGAGGTAAACTCCATGATCGGTGCCCAATTGGATTCAATAGGAACGGGCGCTGGCGGTTTGGAGTCCATGGCCGGAGAAGAATCCGGCAGTTTAGCAACACAGCTCTTGTGAAGGGTAAGGTCGATATTCGGCTCGATCGCCGCTGAGGATACAGCCTCCGTGATGGGGTCTATCCACCCGTCCATGGATGGTGCAATTGGCACCGAATTGAGGCTCGGAGCGGCTGCCGGTGCGATCTCCTGAACACTGTTTGATGGTAGAGCTAAATTGTACTCATCGTGACCGTGTGACGCACAAGGCAGAGGCTCGAATCCGTCGAAGATCAAGTCTCCGCGGATATCGGCCGTGTAGTTTAAGCTTCCAAACCTGACCTGGTGGCCAGGGGCGTAACTTTCGATCTGCTCCAGATGGCCAAGCGAGTTGGCCCGCAGTGCGAAGCCGCCGAACACAAAGATCTGTCCGGGGAGAAAAGTCTCACCCTAGACTGCATCGCTATCGATGATAGAAGGGGCCATCAGGCCTAACGGTGACGACACAGAGGAACTCTCAATGAAAGCACCAATGTCGGTGTCAAAATCGGCGGATCTCGGGTAGGGGTCCCGAACTGTGCGTCTAGGCGGATGGTAACATGAGGCAGGGGACACAAAGTTTTACCCAGGTTCGGGCCCTCTTGATGGAGGTTAAACCCTACGTCCTGCTTGATTAACATTGATGATATGGGTAGTACAAGAGTAGATCTACCACGAGATAAGAGAGGCTAAACCCTAGAAGCTAGCCTATGGTATGATTGTATGTTGTCCTACAGACTAAAACCCTCGGGTTTATATAGACACCGGAGGGGGCTAGGGTTACACAAGGTCGGTTACAAAGGAGGAGATATCCATATCCGTACTGCCTAGCTTGCCTTCCTCGCCAAGTAGAGTCCCATCCGGACACGAGACGAAGTCTTCAATCTTGTATCTTCATATTCTAACAGTCCGGCCGAAGGATATAGTCCGGCTGTCCGGAGACCCCCTAATCCAGGACTCCCTCACCAGGGAATGAAGCAGCAGATGGCTGGGTCATGTACTTTGACGACGCCTTCGCACAGCAGGGCGCGGGGACTGGAGCCGTGCTCGTTTTGCCTACTGAAGACAAGCTCTACTACGCCGTGCAACTCAGCTTCCAACACGGCCAAAAGGTCTCCAACAACATCGCGGGGTACGAAGGCTTGATCGCTGGCCTCAAGGCCGCAACCGCTTTGGGCGTGAAGCACCTCACCATCAGGGGCGACTTCCAGCTCCTTTTCAACTTCTCCAACAAAGTGTACAAGCCGAAGGATGACCACATGGAGGCATACCTGGCGGAGGTACGCAAGATGGAGAAGCAATTCCTAGGCCTGGAGTTGCAGCACGTGCCCCATGACATGAACAAGGAAGCCAAGACATCGCCAAGAGGGCATTCAAGCGCCAGCCTCAGGAGCCTGGTGTCTTCGAGGGGCGGCTCTTCAAACCTTC
>NC_041382.1:293323941-293372235 GCF_002162155.2 Triticum dicoccoides | reverse complement strand
CGGA
The DNA here is from genome assembly GCF_002162155.2 of Triticum dicoccoides. NCBI lineage: Eukaryota > Viridiplantae > Streptophyta > Magnoliopsida > Poales > Poaceae > Triticum > Triticum dicoccoides. The sequence continues at coordinate 293,372,231 of NC_041382.1, read as the reverse complement.
GCCAGCACTGCCTCAGGAGGAGCTCCCGCCAGCACCAACCTCAGGAGCCCCCGCCCGCGGCCCGACCTCAGGAGCACGCCTCCTCCTTGCGCTCAAGCCTCAGGAGGGGTGTTGGACCAAAGAATTCAAGGCGTACCTGCTTCGGGGGACCCTGCCGGAGAAGGAAGAAGACGTTGAGCGCATAGCTCGGCAGGCCAGAGCCTACTGCATTCGGGACGGTGAGCTTTACCGAAAATGATCAAACGATGGTTCCTTGCGATGCATCTAAAGGGAACAGGGGTGCGAGCTGTTAGCCAACATACACGATGGAGACTGAGGGCATCACTCTTCATCGCGCACCCTCGTGGGCCGTGTTCCGCAGCAGATTCTACTAGCTCATGGCACTGAACGACGCGGCCGAGCTGGTGAGATCATCTGAAGCCTGCCAGTTCCACACCAAGAAAATCCACCAGCCCGCACAGGGCCTTTAGACCATCCCACTCTCGTGGCCGTTTGCGGTCTGAGGGCTGGAAATCTTGGGTCCATTCCCTCGAGTGCCCAGGGGCTACCACTACCTCTATGTTGCCATCGACATGTTTACCAAATGGGCGGAGGTGGAAGTAGTCCGCACCATTCCGGCCGGCTAGGCGGTCAAGTTCATCAAGGGCCTCGTGAGACGTTTGGGAGTCCCTAATCGCATCATCACCGACAACGGCTCGAAGTTTACTAGCAATCTCCTCAAAACATATTATGCTAACCTTGGAACACAGATATGCTATGCCTCAGTAGCACACCCAAGGAGCAACGGCCGAGCTGAGCGCACAAACGCAGATGTTCTGAGAGGCCTCAAGACAAGAACCTTCAAGAAGAAGCTCGAGGCATGTGGCAGGGGCTGGTTCGATGATCTCTAGTCCATGTTGTGGTCCGTCCGCACCAGCGCGGACAAGCCGACCGGTGAAACTCCATTCTTCCTCATCTATGGAGCTGAAGAGGTTCTCCCACATGAGGTCACGCATCGCTCTGCGCGGGTCTTGGCGTTTGACGAGGCACGCTAGGACGCCGTGCGGGGGATGGACCTCGTGCTCGGGGAGGAACGTCGTCGTCAAGCCTCGCTCCGAGCGGTAAGGTACCAGCAAGCGGCGTGGCGGTATCACTGCCGCAACGTCTGCTCCAGGACGCTCGAGGTGGGAGATCTCGTCCTTCGAGAAGGGCTGCGTAAGCTCTCACCCATGTGGGAGGGCTCGTTTAGGGTCACCCGCGTCTCCAGGCCTGGCGTCGCGTGCCTGGAGACGCAGGACGGGGTCCCCATCCAAAACGCCTGGAACAATTAGCACCTCCAGAAGTTCTACCCATGAAGCAAGGCCCAGTGCCTGTGAAGGTCTCCGCTCGTGACACTCTCACGTAATAATGAGTGGGGTTGTACACGCCCCGGAGTCTCCGGAGATCCGCCCTTGGGCCTCGGGGGCTCCCTCTGACGTCTTAGTGGTAGCACTTAGCTCCGCTCTGGTGAGAAGTGTAATGACCCAAGACCGACGCTCCAGACGCCTTTCATATTTTTCATCGTCACTTAGCTCCGTGCTTTATTTTTGTTTGCTGTATTCACCATGTCATCATGAGCATCGCATCCGCATGTTCTCATAATACTTGCACCTATTCATAGTTGTCGCGTCCCCCCCCCCTTGCCTTCGTTGACCGTTCCGAGACCAGCCGTGTTTTCAATTCCCTCTTGCCGAACCACCTAACCTCTCTTGTCAGCCCACAAACCCCTCGCATGCGTCCGAAGCTGTCCCAGACCCGACCCGGGTAGTCATTACCATTGAATTCGGATCATCTCCAAACATCACCTAAATATCTTCGGTTTCTCATTTGGACTCCCAAACCCATTTATTCCGGATCGCCTGATCGTGGTCGGAGGATCCAAATCATCTCCCCTTTCATATATACATATATAGACTCCCTAGTCTAAATCAGGCCAAACCCTAACGACTAGGGAGTTTGTCCCATCGAGCCGATGCTTGCCATTTCCCCTCAGGATCCATCCCCGCCTACCAGCAGCCAAACCCCCGATCCAAAAATCCTCCCAACCAACCGGCGCCCAAGCTCTTGGCTTCTCCTCGTGCCTCACTCGATCTCCGGGAAGGGGCTCCCGTGTAACAGCACCAGCGCCTCCACTCAATCCCTGGCTGCCTCCTGCCCGAGCGTTTCTTCCTCCCTACCTCGCTTGAACCCAAAGGAGAGGAGCTCCTCCTCGATCTTCAGTCGCCGCTCATCGGAACACCGGACCAACACCAGCAGCTAAGCTACATCGTCTCGCTCGTCTGCATCGGCGGCGAGGCGCCCGAGGCCACGCCCTCCTCCCCTCGCGCAACACCTCGTCGCGTCCAGAGCCTCCTCGCATAGGTGCACCCCGCGCATGTCGTTTTCAAGCTAGGAGCCCCTCGTTCGAGTGCCAACCGCCTCCTCCCACTCGTCACCTGACCACCTCTCCGCATGCACGCCTCCCGCCGGCCGTCGACCGCGCTTCCGCTGGAGCTCGCCAGAGCAGCCTCCCGCCAGGTCGTCCCGCTCCCTGCCATGTCCCTCCTTTCTCTTTTCTCTGCTCCCTCTAGATTCCCCTCACCCCCATCTCTTCAACCTGAAGGAACCCATGGCACCATCCCCATGGAGTTGCGACCACCACCACCGGACGTCTCTGACGCCGTCCAAGTCCTCCTCACCGTTGGATCCGGCCTCCCACACATCTCCCGGATCCACCCGTTCCCCGGCATCCCCTGCTTCTGCTCCACAAGGAGAGCGACGCATCGTCCCAGCCCCTGCATCAAACTACTGCTCAAGATCGAGTCAACACCCGCGCTGACCTGCCCGCCTGGGCCACCACAGCCTCCCAAGGCCCAAGCCAGATTTGGCCTGCCCAACCTCCTCCACCGACCGGCCCATGAGGCCTAGTGAGCAGCCCCCGCCCCCTGTGCACTGTTGGGCCAGCCTCTGTTTCGGTCCGTTCATGTTTTTTTTCAGTTATGCGAATTTGTCTAATTTCTAGAGAAAAACAGTTTTGCAGAAAACCCCCTGTTGTTCATGCATATAATAACTTCACAACCATGCTACATAATTGAACAATCTTAATATGTAAAATACTTAGAATTTTGTCTAGTTTCATAATATCCCACTTTCATCCATGTTTGAAATATTTAACTTGTTGTTTGCATTAATTTGCAAAAATGCCATGTTAAAATGATTTATTTAATAACTAAATAACCGTAGCTCCGAATGAAATAATCTTCATATGTAAATGGGGTAGAAAAATGCTTAGTTTAAGGTGGTGCACTTACTTTTGTTGTTTAACAACTCTAAAATTGTGTAACAGGAAGAAAAATAGCAAATCCAAAAATATGCACATGGGGATTTTCCAAATTTGTTGTTTGTTATTTCTGGCCTCATTTAAACTTGCTTAAATAGTTAGTTTACTTATGCTTCACATCTTTCCATGTTTAACAACATTTAATATTGCTGGGTACATAAACGAGAGCGAACTAAATACTTGCATGTGGTGTTTCTTCAATATGCAACTCGTACCATATTGAGCTCCACTTAACTTGTAGTATTGTTTGTTCCACTTTCCTTGCCATGCCATGTTTCATTAAATCGGACATACATCATACTTGGTTGTGCATCAAGCCATGTTAATGCTTGGTTGTTTACCATGTTGTTTGCTTCTTTCCCGTGGTGCTCTTTCTCGTTAGTTCTGGTCTCGTTGCGATTGTGAGGCTCCGTTCGACTATGTTGGTTCGTCTATATCATGGATTCGGTCTTCTTCCTAGCGGGATTTCAGGCAAGATGACCGTCACCTTGGATACCACTACTATCTTTGCTATGCTAGTTGTCTCGATCTTATCGCTATGTCGCGCTACCTACCACTTGTTTATCAAGCCTCCCAAATTGCCATGATAGCCTCTAACCTTTTCCACCATCCTAGCAAACCGTTGTTTGGCCATGTAACCGCTTTGCTCAGCCCCTCTTATAGCGTTGCTAGTTGCAGCTGCAATTGCATGTTGTTCCATGTTGGGACATGGATATCATGGGATATCACAGTATCTCTTATTTAATTAATGCATCTATATACTTGGTAAAGGGTGGAAGGCTCAGCCTTATGCCTGGTGTTTTGTTCCACTCTTGCCGCCCTAGTTTCTGTCATACCGGTGTTATGTTCCTTGATTTTGTCTCCCTAACACGGTGAGGGCTTATGGGCCCCTCTTGAAAGTTTGCTTTGAATAAACCTCTTCCAGCAAGGCCCAACATTGGTTTTACCATTTGCCTAAAAACAACTAAAACTTGCATAGGGACTTGCCGGCCCCTGTGGACTTAATCAACAACCCGGGCCAGTGCTCCTCATGAGTGTTGTTCCAAACCGGGCAGACTGCGGGGCCGCCTCGGGGAAACTCGAGGTATTTGGTATATACCTATAGGCTGACCCATCCAGTGTACCCTGAGAACGAGATCGCAAAACTCCTATCAGGCTAGGTCTGTGCATCGGGAGGTCTTGTTGGACTAGTTTTACCATTGTCAAAATGTCTTGTGCACCGGGATTTCGAGTTTGATCGGAGGGTCCCGCGATGGAGGACTGTCTCCGCGGATCATGGTCTTGTCATGGGATAAGTTGGGACACCCCTCCAGGGTTTAATCTTTCGAGAGCCATGCCCACGGTTATGTGGCAGATGGGAATTTGTTAATATCCGGTTGTGGAGGACTTGAAGTAAACTCAATTAAAATACACCAACCGCGTGTGTAACCGTGACTGTCTCATTTTGGATGCGTTCGTGAAGAGAACACGGTTGGGTTATGTTTGAACGTAAGTATTTCAGGATCGCTTCTTGATCATTACTAGTTTGCGACCGTTTGCATAGTTTCTCACCTTATTCTGTACTCGTAAGTTAGCCACCATACAATGCTTAGCCGCTTGCTGCAACCTCACCACTTATCCTTTCCATACCCATTAAGCTTTGCTAGTCTTGATAACCATGGTAATGGGATTGCTGAGTCCTCGTGGCTCACAGATTACTATAACAACAGTTGCAGGTACAGGTAATGCGATGATCTGACGCGAGTGCGATGCTTGCTTGTTTGGAGTTCTTCTGCTTCTTCTTCTTTGTTCAAGGGTTAGGTTCCGGGTCAGGAGACCTAGGATTAGTAGGGTGGATGCCGTTCTTCTTTTTTGTTTGATTTCATCCGTAGTCGGATCCTGCTCTTCTGTATGATGACTGCTATGTATTGATGAACTGTTGTATTCATGGTGTAGCTTGTGCCGAGTGTAAGCCTTTATCTTGTATTCTCATCTATTCAATACATGGTATGTTATAATGATATCCACCTTGCAATGCGCTTGAAATGCAGTTGATCCCCAATCATGAATTCAGCACGTGATTGGGATAGAATCGCATCTTGGGCGCAACAAGTTGGTATCAGAGCCTTACTGACCTTAGGAGCCCCCTTGATTCATCTAACCACTACCGTTGTTGAGCCTAGAAGAAAACTATTTTGATTCTAGTTAAATATCGAAGAGTAGGAATTCTTTTTACTCCTCATCCCCTTCGTCGCTCTGGTGAGCACTCCTCACGTAGATGTGTTGACTTCTCTCTCCTCATTTTCACTAAAAATATTAGGATCATGCGGGTATCTTGGAATCGTTCCGATATTGTTGTGATGAGAACATTGTTCTTGGTGCCTACTGACATTTAGGGCTTGTGGAAGTGTCCCGGGGAGTTGAGCTCCAAGGTGTTGTCGTCACAATTTTATCATTGCAGTTCTGGTATACCTCAGCTCGCTGACATCGAAAATCTTTTTATGCTATTAGTGGTGAGATAACCTCGATGTCGGATTGCGGGTTCCGGCAACCCTTGAGGTTCGAACATTGGGGTGCGCATGAAGATCTCTCCCTAGCTCACTCTCACAGTGATCTCAAGGCCTAGCTCGCCGAACCCAAGGAACAAGTGGAGAGTTTATACTGGTTCGTGCCACCGTTGTGGTGTAATACCCTGCTCCAGTGTGGTGTGATGGATTGCCTCGTGGGCTAAGGATGAACTAGTACAGATGATGGACAGCCTCCTGAGGAGAGGTGTTCTTGAGCTTGATGAGCTGGTGAGATGGCCTTGGTGGAGTGAATCCGATCCAAGATGAGCCGATCCTTGACTACGATGGTGGCTAGTCCTATTTATAGAGGCCCTGGTGCTCTTCCCAAATGATTAGGTGGGAAGGGATCCCACAACAGCCAATTTTGAAGGGAGACAACTAGTACATGTTATCCTAACAAAAGGTGGTCTTCGCCTGTCAAAGGCTCTGGTGGCGATGTCATCGTGGGCTCCGTGATGACCTCCGTCATGCCGTCCTACTGGTCTTGGTCTTGTTGCACTGACATGGAAACCTTTGCCTAATGCCTCGGGACTCCTCACCTGCGCCTGCTTCCTTAGCACCAAAGAGGAAACTGGCACTCTGCGGCCGCTGGCACCCGCCTGGCCTTGGTCGTCATGGCTCACGTCACGCGGACCTCCCGAGGTGCCCCTTACATAGATATCTCCGCTCCTCAAGAGCCAGCCTAGTGAGGCCACCCCTGGGGAGGTCTTGGTGTCCTCCGCCTCGCGAGGGTCTTGAGAGGTTGCTGATGAAGATGGGACATACTAGGCCATTGGTGGAGCCATGCCCTAGGCCACAGGCAGGCAGGTCTGGGTACCCCCATTCCCAGGACGACAACAGTAGCCCCCAGGCCCAAGGCGCGCTCGGACTTGGCTTCGAGGCGAAGCCAAAGGGCAAGTGCGGAGCGCCGTGGGCCCACACCGCCTGTGGCCTCGATTGATGCATGGCGATCGATAGGATGTGGGCGTCCCCATTTCCCCACGCCGCCTTGATATCCGCCTGGCTAGGCGGCCACCATTGTCTACACAACCCCACCTTCATTGTTGGCAGCGCACTCCCCAACTCCTTTGTCTTCCCAAAAGCAACGGTCTGCTCCTCCAACCCGGCCAGGATCCAACCCTCTCCATCGCCATGGCGCCGAGCCATAAGAAGAAGGGAAAGAAGAAGCCCCAGGCTTCAGCCGAAGCACCACCGGCCTTCGAGCCTGCCGTCGAGCGGTCGGTGGTGCTCAACAAGGAGGCAATGGACAAGGTTCGCCCAGCAATCGCCGCCAACTTCAAAGAATGGGGGAAGACGGTGGCTTGGCCCGCATCCCGCGCCGCGGTCGACAGGACAGCCACCGAGACCCTAATTCATCTTCACGCCCTCTGGGCTGGCCTGATTCCCCTTTCTCCGCCTTCTTCAACGTCGTGCTCTCCCACAACCAAATCAATATGCTGCATCTGGATCCTTAGTCCATCATCCTTCTCGCCGTCTTCGCCTTTGTCTGCAAGGCCATGGTGGGCATTGCTCCCTACATGGCCTTACTTCGCCACTTCTTCTTGTCGCATCTGACTGACCCCCGCCAGCGCTCCGGATGCTTGAGCTTACAGACTGTGGCTGTGATGGCCGGCGCGGGGATTGACTTCGAGCTTTCGCCGTCTATGAGAGGGTACCGGAGGCGGTGGGTGTTCATGGACGCCGGCGAGCGCAGCCCCCTGCTCTTGCTTCTGATGGCACCGGCTGCTCCAAGCTCTGGCTGGGGGCACGAGAAGCTCACTGACCCGCATCTTGCCCATGTCTGGCGCCGGCTGACGAGGCTGAAGGACCTCGGCGTGACAGTGCCCATGGTGGTGAAGGAGTTCATCCGATGCCGCATTGCCCCACTCCGGTGCCATTCTCCTCCAATGTGGACCCTCTCCCACAGCAAGGACCGCATGAGGCTTCATGAGCCCGACCTTCCTCTTGAGGCGTAGCACACTGTGCTTGAGCTCCTGACGAGCGACCCATCGCCAGCCGATATGCCGGCGGAGGGCTACCTCTTGTACTGCTGCTCGAACATGGTGGAGTTCAGGAGGCAGATGCCCCCTTTCGACGAATGGGGGCTATGCCTGGCTGGCCTTGAAGGGCCTCACGAGAGCCCAGTCTTCGTGGCCCCCTTGGTAGTCGCTTGTGCGGTGCCCGTCTAGAAGTGGGTGCAGGGGGCGGTCGCCGTCGAACACCGGCAGCACGGCCGCTAAGGAACCGACGTTGCTCGGGGCTCCTGAATCATCGTCAGCTAGGGCTTGAGAGAGCCGTCCCGAGGAAGCGGCCGCGGGGGCGACGCAATCTGATACTCCTGAGACCGAAGCCCCCGAGGCCCTGGCGAGCTGCCATGAGGCGGGGACTGGGGGACTCCACGTGGCCTAGTGTTCCTGAGGTCGCCTCCTCAAGAGCCACACCAGGCATGCCCATCATTGGTGACCGCATCGAGGGTTTCGGCTGGCTTCGACCGAACTTTGAAGCGCTCCGCAAGAGGAAGGGGTCTTCAAGCTGAAGTGGTGATGCCTTCCGACCATTGAAGCAGAGGAAGTGCATTGCCGTAGATGAGTGAGTACCTTATCTTTGTAATTTTTTAAGCCCAGCTTCTCCTCTTGACCGCAGTTCCTTAGGGCTCCTTCTGCCAAGGCGACGAAATCTCCCAAGGAGCAACCTCCGCCCGCTCCAGGCCCTCCGCTGACCCTGAGTGCCCCGTGTCGGCCTGTCGCGCGTGGTGCGGGGCCTGCTAAGGAGGACGACGCGCCGGCCTGGTGCCTTGACCCTGCGCTCTTGTCGTTCCTCCTCTGCAATCCTGCCTGGGGCACGGAGGGTGTGCTGAGGGCCCCGCCATTGGTCATTGCCTGTGGCTGGATGACCTTGGCACTAGCCTTATCTTCGAGCAACGAGGCCCCGCTGCACCAATCCTCCACTGAGATCCGAAGGGCGGCCAGAAAGGCGTCGGTCTCCAGCCCCCTGCTGGGAGCAAGCGAGCCGCTTCAAACTTCTTCGATGAGCCCTGGCACGGAGGATGGTCTTGGCTTTTGAGCTCGCGTGCAAGTGCGGTGCCGTCCATCCTGAGCTCCTCCGAGAGGCAATGAGCGCGCTGAGCTGGCTCGGGGAAGAGCTTGTGGATGTTGACGCCCGTCTTGAAACCGAAGGCCTTCGGCTGGTGGACGGATGGGATCAACTGAAGGTGGCCATCGACCTCGGGCGTCTCCAGCATGACCGTGCCACCATGCAGGCCGAGACATCCCTTGGTACCTCGTGTGAAGCCAGCGCCCGAGCCTTGGAGGAGGCCAGGGAGGCTGACCACCGCCGTGAGGCCATAGAGAAGAGCAAAGGTGAGCTCCGAGCTCTGAATGCCTCCCTGGAGCAGCAGGTTGTGGCGCGCAGGGTTGCCTTGGTGTCGATGAAGGGGGCGCCTTCCGAAGAGGAAGAGATCTTGAAGCGCGAGGAGGCACTAATGTTGGAGGCCACAGAGCACAGTGTGACGCCCCAAGACCGGAGCTTCAGATGCCTTCCATGTTTTCTGAGTTTTCTCGTGTGAGTTGTTGGTTTGTTGCATTCATCTTTGCATCATGTGCATTGCATCATGTCATCATGCCATCATGTCTTTTTTTAAACTCTACTAAATAAACCGTATGGATTTTCGGTCCATTTAAATCGAGGGATATTCACAATGGTGATTTCTCTTTAAAACTTGCACTCCCAATATTATTAGGGAGCTACAATAAATATTCCATTAACTGGAGGTCACCCATAACACATTTGCATTATTCTTCAACTCTTCTTTTAACCGACTCAATTTTCTATCCTTCCTTTTTGACCTTTTAGTAAATTTGAGTTGCAAATTTTACTTCTCCATAAATGTTCCAAATCTTCCCATAAATCACATTTGGTGTGTTGGGTCACCCCCTATAATCTCAACACATTTGGAGTCCATTCAAATGGGTTTCGAAATTCAAACTTGTCTGAGTTAAATCCAGCAGGTGTGGATTTTACTTCCTCTAAAATCCTCAATCTATTTTTTTCAAATTCCTCGCATTGTTGTGAGTCCGGGAAAATAATCCCCATGTCAAACTTATTTGCCTAACCCTCTCCTTCTCTTTCTTCTCTCTATCCTTTTTTCCTTCTTTCTTCTAAGGAGTATAAGAGAGAGAGGGAAAGGAGCACCAGGCCCAGCCATAGTCGGCAGCCCAGCCAGGCCGACCGGCCTCCTAGGCCCATCTAACCCTCCTAAACCCAAGGCCCACTCCCTCCTAACCCTACCCGATCCCCTACTCCCTCGCGTTTTCCCCTCGCGCCGCGAGGAGAGCGCCCGCGCTCGATCCCATGGCCGTGCCTCCCTGTCGCCGCTGCTGCTCCATGCTCCGCCTCCAGCCACCTCCATCGTGCTGCGACCTCGCCATGGACTGGCACCCGGTGATCCCCATCGCCTGCCTTCCCTAGTCGCGCGCCCCTGCTCCCTTCTCCTCCTCATTGCTGGTTCCGCCCGCGCCGGAGCATGCTAGCAGCCGCAGCTCGACCCCGCGTCCCCACCATAGTACCACCATGAAGCTCCCATGCGTCGCGCGCCCAACCTCCCACTCGCGCCTGTGTCCCTCCATCACGACGAGGACCACCTTCGGCCTCCACGTCCTCTATTTCACCTCCTCGCAACCTTGCCGCCCCGGCAACCTCGCCGCCGGCAAATGACCCGCATGGTACAAGCCTCTTCCCCTACCATGTTCCCTCATTCCTTTCTAGCTCCCTCTTTTCTCTCATGGCCATCGCTTGATGTGTCTCTTCTTCAAAACATCAGAGGCCATGGACGTCTCCGCCCCTTGGGAAGCCGCTGACGTCGCTACGAACCCTCCCCAATGCCTAGCTCTTCCTTGCTGCCGCCCCATGGAGTTCCATCGGCCCAGATCTGGCCGGGAACCAGACGAGCCCCGTGTCTGCTGTTGTTGTTGTTTTCCCTCTGTCAAACAAACGAACACCTTCACCGGAGACTGCCAAGACCGTCCAGGATTCGCCAAGTACAACACCGTCGGTGCCCCTCCAAGTTTGATGTTGGAACATGCACCTACGGGATTTGCCAAGTACCACGACGCCCCCCCCCCCCGAAGAGTTCGGGTTTGACAAGTCCGATGTCGCGCTTGTACAACTACACTGCCGAGACCGAGACCGGCAAGACCGACCTTGTAACACTGTGCCAAGTACCTCTACCGGTGACTCGAACATCCACGAACCATGTACAACTACCGTCGAGGGCTGATAGTACCACTACTTCCTCTACTTCCCTCGATGAACCCGGACCATCCCGATTACACGCTTCGAAGGTATAACCGCCGAGATGATGACCCGCGGAACGAATGCATGTTGTGTGATGTATGAGTTGCACCCTATGTTTGCACCGTGTCCAAGTTGTCACTTGCTCGGTCCTCCTCGTTTGCCACTAACCCGTGGGAACCCGGTTACCGGGATCACCCCACCATCTTACATGACGTGCTCCCGTCACACCCATTTCCTTTTGCACCGGTATCCCCGTGAGCTACCGGATCATAGGAATGTTGCAGTGGCATCATTTCTGTTTCGCCGTCGTGGCACCATTCCCGTTATCGTTGTCGTGGCACCCCTTTCGTTTCTGCCACGATGACAAATGCTTCATAACATGCTCTTATCAACATTTTCATAAACATGCATAAGACTTGCACATGTCATCTGCATCATGATAATAACTTTTAAAATGTTTAAATTGTTGTTGCATTAAATTGCTAAATGCACATGACGATTTTCCGGAATGCTTGTTGTTATTTCCGGCCTCATTTAAACTTGCCTAAATGTTTAATTTACTTATGATTCACCTCTTGCCATGTTTAACAACATTTAATATTGTTGGGTACATAAACGAGAGAGAACTAAATAATTGATGTGGTGTTTCGTTAATATGCAACTCGTTGCATATTGAGCTCCACTTAATTTGTAGTATTGTTTGTGCACTTTGCCATGCCATGCCTCATTCAAGCTTCAAAATATTGGATATCGGGTTCGTATCGGTTTGGCTTCGACATATCGGATGTCGGATATCGGGTGATATATCGGATGATATGTAGATATATCGGAGAAAATATGTCTAGTTTCTTTTTCATTATTGTTGTTGAAAACATTTATTTTTAGTAAAGGAAAATGTATGATGTCAATGCTTTAACATAAAACTTTTAGATTCCTAGTTTATTAACTTATTGATTAAGAAAATATTAAGGAAAGATTCAGAAAATCCTAAAAACAATGCGATATATATGAATTTGTATGAAACATTGTGCATGACTTTGATAATATATAATGAAGTTGTAAATGCGTAATCTTGTTTCACTGCTTTCGAACAAAGAATTGTTGTCATCTACGTATCATTCTATATCGGTGGACATATCGGGCTAGATATCGGCCATATCGGTCAATATTTCGGTCCATATCGGGTGATATGTTGGAAAATGATATTTACCAAATGATATGTTATGTTCATATCGGTAGCGCCACAAAAGTGATATATCGGCCTATATATCGGTCGTATCGGCCTAGATTTAAAAGCTTGTCCTCATTAAACCGAACATGCGTCATACTTGGTTGTGCATCATGCCATGTTTATGTGATGGTTGTTTACTATGTTGCTTGCTTGTTTCCGGGTAGCTTCTCTTGTTAGCTTCGGTTCCGTTCCGGAGTTGTGAGGATCCGTTCGACTACGTCCATTTGTCTTCTTCATGGACTCATTCTTCTTCCTTGCGGGATCTCGGGCAAGATGACCATACCCTCAAAATCACTTCTATCTTTGCTTGCTAGTTGCTCGCTCTTTTGCTATGCCGCGATACCTACGACTTGCTATATCATGCCTCCCATATTGCCATGTCAAACCTCTAACCCACCTTGTCCTAGCAAACCGTTGTTTGGCTATGTTACCGGTTTGCTCGGCCCCTCTTATAGTGTTGCTAGTTGCAGGTGAAGATGGAGTTTGTTCCTTGTTGGAACATGTTTGTTGTTGGGATATCATTATTATATCTTGTATACTTTAATGCATCTATATACTTGATAAAGGGTGGAAGGCTCGGCCTTATGCCTGGTGTTTTGTTCCACTCTTGTCGCCCTAGTTTCCGTCATACTGGTGTTATGTTCCTTGATTTTGCGTTCCTTACACGGTTGGGTTATATTACCCTTTCCTACCCATAACCTTAAATAGTCTTGATCTCACGGGTGTGAGATTGCTGAGTCCTCGTGGCTCACAGATACTTCCAAACAGTTGCAGGTGCCGATGATACCAGTGCAGGTGAAGCAACCCAGCTCAAGTGGGAGCTAGATGAAGATCGTGTTCGTTGTGTTGTTTCGTTTTCAGTTGATCAATAGTGGAGCCTAGTCGGGGCGATTGGGGATCTATTGCATTAGGGGTTGTCTTTCTTTATTTGGTTCCGTAGTCGGCCTTGATTGTATTCTGGATGATGTAATGCTATATTTATGTATTGTGTGAAGTGGCGATTGTAAGCCAACTCTTTATCCCTTTCTTATTCAGTACATGGGATGTGTAAAGATTACCCCTCTTGCGACATGCCTACTATGCGGTTATGCCTCTAAGTCGTGCTCCGACACGTGGGAGATATAGCCACATCGTGGGTGTTTCAAGTTGGTAATCAGAGCCATCCCTGACTTAGGAGCCCCTGCTTGATCGAATCCCTGATGTTGTTGAGTCTAGAACAAAATGTTTTGAGTCTTAGGATTATATATATCGGAGAGTAGGATTCTTTTTACTCCTCAATCCCTTCGTCGCTCTGGTAAGGCCTCCTGACGTAGAGTTTTGACTCTTCTCTCCTCAAATTTCACGAATTTTTTTTAGGATCACGCGGGTATCTTGGAATCATTTTGATGGTTTTGTGACGAGAACATTGTTCTTGGTGCCTCCTGACATTTAGGGGTTGTGGCAGTGTCCCGGGGAGTTGAGCTCCGAGGTGTTGTCATCACAATTTTATCGTTGCAGTTCTGGAATACCTGAGTTCGCCGACATAAAAAATCTCCTTGATGCAGTTGTTGGTGAGATAACCTCGACGCCACCCAGTACTAGGGTGGGAGTTCGGGAGTATTGCCATAACTCGTATAATGGATGCTTTTCGAAGGTTGAGGTAAATGATTACCGAAGGTTTCTTGGTTATGTGTTGAAGGATGGATACAGCTGGATGTAGGATTTGTTAGTTTTGGGTGAGATATTATGCTTCCCCTGTATCCCCAACACCTAATTGCATAACCAGAAAGTTTCGGGAGTTTATAAGTGGGAATTCAAGTAGCTCTTAAAATATCTTTCCAACAGACACATGATACGATATGGGATCTATCATATGTTTGTTTCCGGCTTATTCTGCAAGCCAATCCTTTGTTTTGTTTTCAGTTGTGGTATTCGAGTTGCTTTGAAGTCAAATGTTGATTCCATACCTTTTCCTATGTGGTGTTCTTATACTTCTATGTGAATACCAATCCTTCTTGATCATCGAGATTTTCATGTCAATCCTTTTCAACCGGCGCTTCTCGTCAAGTGGATCCGATCATTTCAACATTTGCAAGATCCAATCTCAGTTTTCGTCAACGGTGTTTGTTTCATCCGTCCCCAAGTTGCCTTTGTTTTTCCCACCCTCCCAGCCTTTTTCTTCAAGGATTCAGATTTTTTAATCAACTATCCATCTTATGAAGTCTCTCCATTCTTTTCCGTCAATGTTCTTATCCGGTAATTCTCAGGAAGATACTAACGAAGCTTCAAGTTATCATTCTTCATTCTCCTTTTCTTCTCCGGTGGATTCAATTCAAGTATTGTCGATCATATCTTTTCCTCGTTTTGAATGATTTCTCATGCCGGTGCACCTCTTAATCATCCGCTTCTCGCCATTCATTTGTTCCCTTGTGTTGAAGATATCTCGAAAGATTCGCATTGCCATTCTCAATCGTTCAAGATATCTCGAGGTTGTTATCTCATTCAAGCCATTTAATTCAACCGATGCATTCCCCCTTTCAAGTAATCATTTCCATGGTGTTTCTTTTGAGTGGGCCCTAACCCACAGGTCTTTTCCCAGGATCTTACATGACTCTTCTAATTTTCCCGGAGCTATCCTCAAATTCTTCTAAAGTTTGACGTAAGAATGAATTATCATCAGTCATTTGTATTTCTCAAAGATCTGTCAAATTATTTTCATCGTTGGTTCAACCTTTCTAATTTTCATCCCATAGTGCCTCAACAATTCTTGGTGGTGTTTCTTGTCGTCATTCTTGGATTTGAAGACCAAAGAAGTGTTTCTTCTAAATATTGGTCCGTTCTCTCGAAGATTCATTATTCTAGTGTTATGCCATCCTCTCATAATTATTTGCGATTGTGAAAATCCTTTTCACCCATCCGGAGCAATTCATGAGTCTTTTCAGTCTGATTCTCCAAAGACCATCATTTCGGGTTCATTCATTCTCAGCTTTCAGCTCTCATTCTTAGAATCTTACCGGTGCATCGCTCAAGTATTCCCTAACCAGCTCGTGATCTCTTCGTTCTCTTGTATCAAATCCCCTCAAGTATCTTCATTCATTTTCCAAGTCTTCCCAGTGAACTGTGCCTTTGCCATGTTCTTTTTCAATTCTACGGTGGTTTGTTCAATATTTCTCTTCCTTTGTGTTCATATCAATTTATTCGTTGTTTCAATCCTACCGGTGGTTCGTTGAAGACCTTATCAAGTTTAAGCTATACCTCTCTTTAATCCTTTCTACGAGAATAAGTAGTATGCCAAATCCATTGCTTGTCATCAATTTAAATTTGTGAAGGACAAGCATAATGTAATTCTTATTCTTGTTTCATCGAGTTTATTCAACTCCTTATTCCGGAGGCTAATCAAACTCTCGTTTTCAATTGTTCATCTTTCTTTTCATGAGTTCCAAGTTTTCTCGGTTATATCATTTCAAAGCTTCATCTAATCATTGCAAGGCCTTAATCTTATTCTTTTCATCCTTCACTTCTTTTGATCATTCTTTTGTTACCGGAGTTCTTCATGGAGGTTCTACATGGTGGTTCATCAAGTATTTAATTCCTCCTCGAAGTGTTCATCGAGATTCTTTTCAGAGGAGCTCAAGTATTCTTCATCTTGCATTCCGAAGTGAAATTCTGTCTACCTTATATTTTGAGGTGGTGTTATGTCATTCTTGACGATTTCCCTTCGTGTTTCATGATTCACAAGTTTTCAAAGAGTGACATATTTAAATCCATCATTTTCTCTTTGCTCAAGACATCTCTTCAATCCATCAATCTCTTCATTGGAGTTATCTTGAGTTATATTTCACCTAAAGCTTTCCCTAGGAATCGTTGCTATTTATAGTGCTCATAGATGACCCAAGTTCTTCATTTATCCTCCCGGTGAAATAAGTTTCTCGTCTCCTTGTTCATATCAATCCAATCTATTGTTTCCGTTAGTGGAAGAATTTCACCTCATAGTTTTGGAGATGTTCTCCATAAGCCCACTACAAGTTTATTCGTTTCGTTGTTGTTTTTTCCAACAACTCCATATAACCTTCTTAGAAGGGTGTTTTCCAAGCTCATTTGTGCCAGAAGTTGGCATTTTCTCCTCCATTCTTTTATTTCAATGATCTATCTTCTATTCTTTCTTCTGGAGTCATTGTGATGTTGCTCTCTTCACTCATCATCTCAAATTGTGAGGACCGTGTTCTTTTTCTTGAGTGCTGGCATGTACTTCTTGGCCATTGCAATCCTTTTTCTTATGCTTTTCAACCTACAAGGTTCTCGTAATGTTCCTTGTTCCTCTTTCCTAACGTAGTGTTTTCAACTCCATTCGTCTCCGGTGTACTCTTTCCTTAAAATTGCTTAACCACTCAAGGTTCATTCGTTTTACTCGTTTGTCGAAGAAGCAACTTGGTTCTACCTCTTCTCTTCCTTTTCCGTTTCTCTCCGGTGCCATCCTAGATCTCGGGACGAGATCCTCTTGTAGTGGTGGAGTGTTGTGACGCCCCAAGACCGGAGCTTCAGACGCCTTCCATGTTTTCTGAGTTTTCATCGTGTGAGTTGTTGGTTTGTTGCATTCATCTTTGCATCATGTGCATTTCATCATGTCATCATGCCATCATGTCTTTTTTTTAAACTCTACTAAATAAACGGTATGGATTTTCGGTCCATTTAGATCGAGGGATATTCACAATGGTGATTTCTCTTTAGAACTTGCACTCCCAATATTATTAGGGAGCTATAATAAATATTCCATTAACTGGAGATCACCCATAACACATTTGCATCATTCTTCAACTCTTCTTTTATCCAACTCAATTTTCTATCCTTCCTTTTTGACCTTTTAGTAAATTTGAGTTGCAAATTTTAATTCTCCATAAATGTTCCAAATCTGCCCATAAATCACATTTGGTGTGTTGGGTCACCCCCTATAATCTCAACCCATTTGGAGTCCATTCAAATGGGTTTCGAAATTCAGACTTGTCTGAGTTAAATCCAACAAATGTGGATTTTACTTCCTCTAAAATCCTCAGTCTATTTTTTCAAATTCATGGCATTGTTGTGAGTCCGGGGAAATAATCCCCATGTCCAACTTCTTTACCCAACCCTCTCCTTCTCTTTCTTCTCTCTATCCTTTTTTCCTTCTTTCTTCTAAGGAGTATAAGAGAGAGAGAGGGAAAGGAGCACCAGGCCCAGCCGTAGTCGGCAGCCCAGCCAGGCCGACCAGCCTCCCAGGCCGATCTAACCCTCCTAAACCCAAGGCCCACTCCCACCTAACCCTACCCAATCCCCTCCTCCCTTGTGTTTTCCCCTCGCGCCGCCAGGAGAGCGCCCGTGCTCGATCCCATGGTCGTGCCTCCCTGTCGCTGCTGTTGCTCCATGCTCCGCCTCCAGCCACCTCCGTCATGTTGCCGCCTCGCCATGGACGCCCGCTGATCCCCACCGCCTACCTTCCCTAGTCGCGCGCCCCTGCTCCCTTCTCCTCCTCGCTGTTGGTTTCGCCCGCGCCGGAGCACGCGAGCAGCCGTAGCTCGACCCCGCGTCCCCGCCATAGTACCACCATGAAGCTCCCATGCGGCGCGCGACCAACCTCCCGCTCGCGCCTACGTCCCTCCATCATCGACGAGGACCACCTCCAGCCTCTACATCCTCTGTTTCGCCTCCTCGCAACCCTACCGCCCCGGCGACCTCGCCGCCGGCGACTGACCCGCATGGTCTAGGCCTCTTCCCCTACCCTGTTCCCTCCTTCCCTTTATAGCTCCCCCTTTTCTATCATGGCCATCTTGATGTGTCTCTTCTTCACAGCATCAGAGGCCATGGACGTTGCCGCCTCTTGGGAAGCCGATGACGTCGCTACGAACCCTCCCCAACGCCTAGCTCTTCCTTGCTGCCGCCCCATGGAGTTCCATCGGCCCAGATCTGGCCGGGAAACAGACGAACCCCGTGCCTGCTATTGCCGCTGTTTTCCCTCTGTCAAACGAACGAACACCTTCACCGGAGACCGTCCAGGATTCTCCAAGTACAACTCCGTTGGTGCCCCTCCAAGTTTAAGGTTGGAACATGCACGACTACGGGATTCGCCAAGTACCATGACGCCCCCCCTCCCCCGAAGAGTTCGGGTTCGACAAGTCCGATGTCGCACTTGTACAATTATGCTGCCGAGACCGAGACCGGCGAGACCGACCTTGTAATGATGTGCCAAGTACCTCTACCGGTGACTCGAACATCCACGAACCGTGTACAACTACCATCGAGGGCTGATAGTACCACTACTTCCTCTACTTCCCTCGATGAACCCGAACCATCCCAATTACACGCTTCGAAGGTATAACCGCCGAGACGATGACCCGCGGAACGAATGCACGTTGTGTGATGTATGAGTTGCATCCTATGTTTGCACCATGTCCAAGTTGTCACTTGCTCGGTCCTCCTCGTTTGCCACTAACCCGTGGCAACCCGGTTACCGGGATCACCCCACCATCTTACATGTCGTGCTCCCGTCACACCCATTTCCTTTTGCACCGGTATCCCCGTGAGCTACCGGATCATAGGAATGTTGCAGTGGCATCATTTCTGTTTCACCGCCGTGGCACCATTCCCGTTATCATTGTCGTGGCACGCCTTTCGTTTCTGCCACGATGACAAATGCTTCATAACATGCTCTTATCAACATTTTCATAAACATGCATAAAACTTGCACATTTCATCTGCATCATGATAATAACTTTTAAAATGTTTAAATTGTTGTTGCATTAAATTGCTAAATGCACATGAGGATTTTTCCGGAATGCTTGTTGTTATTTCTGGCCTCATTTAAACTTGCCTAAATGTTTAATTTACTTATGATTCACCTCTTGCCATGTTTAACAACATTTAATATTGTTGGGTACATAAACGAGAGAGAACTAAATAATTGATGTGGTGTTTCATTAATATGCAACTCGTTGCATATTGAGCTCCATTTAATTTGTAGTATTGTTTGCGCACTTTGCCATGCCATGCCCCATTAAACCGAACATGCATCATACTTGGTTGTGCATCATGCCATGTTTATGTGATAGTTGTTTACTATGTTGCTTGCTTCTTTCCGGGTAGCTTCTCTCGTTAGCTTCGGTTCCGTTCCGGAGTTGTGAGGATCCGTTCGACTACGTCTGTTTGTCTTTGTCATGGACTCGTTCTTCTTCCTTGCGGGATCTCAGGCAAGATGACCATACCCTCGGAATCACTTCTTTCTTTGCTTGCTAGTTGCTCGCTCTTTTGCTATGCCGCGATACCTACCACTTGCTATATCATGCCTCCCATATTGCCATGTCAAACCTCTAACCCACCTTGTCCTAGCAACCCGTTGTTTGGCTATGTTACCGCTTTGCTCAGCCCCTCTTATAGCGTTGCTAATTGCAGGTGAATATGGAGTTTGTTCCTTGTTGGAACATGTTTATTGTTGGGATATCATTATTATATCTTCTTTACTTTAGTGCATATATACACTTGGTAAAGGGTGGAAGGCTCAGCCTTATGCCTGGTGTTTTGTTCCACTCTTGCCGCCCTAGTTTCCGTCATACCGGTGTTATGTTCCTTGATTTTGTGTTCCTTGCGCGGTTGGGTTATAATGGGAACCCCTTGACAGTTCGCCTTGAATAAAACTCCTCCAGCAAGGCCCAACCTTGGTTTTACCATTTGCCACCTAAGCCTTTTTCCCTTGGGTTCTGCAGACTCAAGGGTCATCTTTATTTTAAACCCTCGGGCCAGTGCTCCTTTGAGTGTTTGTCCAAAGTAGAGCGACTTGTGGCGCCACCTCAGGGAAACTTGAGGGTTGGTTTTAGTTGTACGTAGTGTTCATCCGGTGTGCCCTGAGAATGAGATATGTGCAGCTCCTATCGGGATTTGTCGGTACATCGGGCGGCTTTGCTGGTCTTGTTTTACCATTGTCAAAATGTCTTGTAACCAGGATTCCGAGTCTGATCGGGTCTTCCTGGGAGAAGGAATATCCTTCGTTGACCGTGAGAGCTTGTGATGGGCTAAGTTGGTACATCCCTGCAGGGTTTTGAACATTCGAAAGTCGTGCCCGTGGTTATGGGCAGATGGGAATTTGTTAATATCCGGTTGTAGAGAACCTGACACTTAACTTAATTAAAATGAATCAACCGTGTGTGTAGCCATGATGGTCTCTTTCCGGCGGAGTCCGGGAAATGAACACGGTTTTGGTGTTATGCTTGAACGTAAGTAGACTCGGGATCACTTCTTGATCATTTCTAGTTCAAGACCATTCCTTTCCTTCTCTTCTCGATTTTATTTGCATAAGTTAGCCACCATATATGCTAGTGCTTGCTGCAGCTCCACCTCATTACCCTTTCCTACCCATAAGCTTAAATAGTCTTGATCTCGCGGGTGTGAGATTGCTGAGTCCTCGTGGCTCATAGATACTTCCAAACAGTTGCAGGTCCCGATGATACCAGTGCAGGTGAAGCAACCCAGCTCAAGTGGGAGCTAGATGAAGATCGTGTTCGTTGTGTTGTTTCGTTTTCAGTTGATCAGTAGTGGAGCCCAGTCGGGGCGATCGGGGATCTATTGCATTAGGGGTTGTCTTTCTTTATTTGGTTCCGTAGTCGGACCTTGATTGTATTCTGGATGATGTAATGCTATATTTATGTATTGTGTGAAGTGTGATTGTAAGACAACTCTTTATCCCTCTCTTATTCAGTACATGGGATGTGTAAAGATTACCCCTCTTGCGACATGCCTACTATGCGGTTATGCCTCTAAGTCGTGCTCCGACACGTGGGAGATATAGCCGCATCATGGGTGTTTCACGCAGCCTCGAGCTTGAGCGGTTGGAGACGAGGGAGCGCCAGGTCGCCCTGGCAGAGGATGCAGCCAGCGCGCGCGAGGCCAGGGTCCAGGAGGAAGTCGACCGCAGGGTGGCGGAGGCTCATGCAGACCTCGCCAACAGATATGACCTGAAGCTAAAGCACATGGAAGCCAAAGCCGAGGGCAGAACCGCCGCCCTTAGGTTAAGGCTGGAGGAAGAGGAGTAGCGTGAGAAGGCCGCTGCGGTGGCCCTGATGTCCGTCCAGGCTGAATTGGCCTCCGCCCGTGCTGAACTGCTCCCGCT
Organism: Triticum dicoccoides; assembly: GCF_002162155.2. Taxonomy (NCBI): domain Eukaryota; kingdom Viridiplantae; phylum Streptophyta; class Magnoliopsida; order Poales; family Poaceae; genus Triticum; species Triticum dicoccoides. The sequence goes on along the minus strand of NC_041382.1, from coordinate 293,350,737 downwards.
TCAGCGGCGGGTTACCGATGCTGAGTCCCTTGCGCAGCAGAGCAAGGAGGAAGTGCTTTGCCGGCAGATGTTGGAGCGCGAGCACACTCCCATGCTCCGGGCCCTCAGAGCGAGGGCCAACCAGGCGTTGGGCGCCATCTGTGACGAACACGCCCATCATCCCCATGTAGAAGACTATGCCAGCCACCTCCGCTTCTTCACTGACATCGTGACACGCCTGGCGGACCGAGCCGAGAGGGCTCACGAGCTTGTTGAAGAAAGGAGTTGAGGACTCCTTGGGCACGCGTTCTCCTGTGTTTTTAGTCATCTCCAGAGCATCGATCCCAATTTTGACCTCAACGACGCCATTGCCCAGTGCCCGGGGCCATCTGGGACAACTTGGCGCGTTGGGTGGACAATAATGTGGACGCTCTGGTCAGGGCCTTCGCTTCCGAGGATGACAGGGTGGTGGTCGTGGCGAACGAAGGCAGCGTGGTTGATGATGGCGACGACGATGCCAGTGACAGCGCCAGCAGCGTGTTTGGGAGCAATTCGGAAGATGCTGCGAGCCACATGTCCGATTGAGCCCACGCTCCTTTGCTTTGAACCTGCACGCGAAAGCTTGGGCCCGGCACCTCAAGGTGTAAGAGCATTTTTTGGGAGGGGGAGCCCCTCATGTAATTAGACTATTGTTTTATTCCTTAAGCCAGACTTGAAATGTGCTTTTGCGAGCCCACGTGCTCCCCCGCGGCTTGTTGTTGTAACTTACCTCAGCCCAGGCAGGCCTCGAACTGGTCTTGTAGTTGCCGATGTGCGTTCCTCCCGAGGGGAGTTCTCCGCGGGCTCCAAAGAGGAGTCCTTCATGGGCTCGCGAGGTTTTGGGCTTCTGAAGAGCCTGTCGGTTAGTCCGAGAGGGCCTCGCGAGAAACGAACGCCAGACTACGTCAGGTTGTGCACGTAGGGCACGCATACCACGCCCAGCCCCCGCTCGCGAGGTGCTCGCAAGGGAAAGGGGTAGCAGGCGCGAGCCTCGAAACAAGGCATTGAACCAGAAAACTGAGGAAATCAACACGAACGAGAGAATACGCCCCCCCACGCTTGCAACCGAAAATACGACTCCAAGTTCAGATCCAAAAGGTGGCAAATCAAACTACAAAAAAGGAGTTGAAAGCAAATGGTCGGGTCCGACAAATAGCAAGTATTCTTGTCTTCCCACCAGCGCGGAGCTCGGTGCTTTCACTGGCTGTGAGCATAGTCATTGTTGGACAGTGTCAACGGCTAGCGCCGAGCATGGTGCTTCCACTAGGACGTGGGTGGGAGCCCCTGAGGCCCGAGGGTGGCACTCCAGAGACTTCAGGGCATGTACAATCGCACTCATTATTTCGTGAGGGTGTCACGAGCGGAGACCTTCACATGCGTGAGCCTTACTTCATACCGCCAGGCGAGGGCCCATCCCTGCACCACCCTTGACCACCATTGGGGCGTCCGGAAACCAGGATGAGACCAAGGGGTGAAGAGGACGCTGGCGGCGCCTTCGGTGACCACGGGTCCTGTGCTGGGGGGAAAGGCTCGTCGGAGCTTCCCCCAACAGAGGGCCTACCTCCGTGCAGCACCTTGATCCGTGTGGCGCGGGGGAGGGCCTAGCTCCGGGCCTCTCCCACGCAGCCCCTAGAGCGCCACTCCCACCGCTGTCTTGGCCACTGCCCTGAGGTCTCTAACTGCTGTCGCAGCCTGGTCATCCTGTAGTTCGGGGTTAGCGTAAGCTTGCTCTAGAGATATTGACCGTACCCCACGATCGTCGTTGCTGAAGGGGTCGGCAAAGCCTTTGGGCGGCTCGAGGAAGCCCTGTGCTTCTGGCCCTCATGCCGCCCATCCCGGTCCGGGGAAGGGATTGGGGCCTACCCCTGGCAAGTATTCCGGGTTCACCATACAGGGCATGTAGGCGTCCGTGACCACCTCACCAGAGCCGCCGCCCAGGTGCCCCACGCCTTGAGCCGCCAGTTGCGACATCTAGCCCTGGTGGCCGCCGTGTGGCATCCTAACACACCTTCGCGGCGGGCCGTCGGTGCTTGTCCCTCCTAGCGGTGGCATGGTCGCGGCAGGATGACACGCGCCAGGCCCCATGCCGGCATCTTCGGATCCCCCTGACACCCGAGGGGGTGCGCGGGCTCGCCCGCGCCTTCCGTGCGCTTCCGCCATGACCTGGGGTGTGGCCAAGGAGAAAAAAGGTGGCGTACCCTTGCAAGCGGCGTCTAGTAGCTCGGCGAATCGTTCCAGTAGTGCATCACGACCGCTCTCCGCTAGCCTGCACTGCAGCAGCTCTCGTGCCACGATGAGTGTGGCTCGCATGTTCTCCTGCTCCCGCCGGGTGTGTGTTGTCACTGCCGCATCATAACCGGAGGATCGTGCGGCTACGCGTGTGTGCCGCGGCGCGAGGGCAGCGGGTGTCGGCCCATGCTTCCCGCGCCCGCGGGTGTTAGGCGGCGTGCGGGCTGCCTGGATTGCAAAGTTGAGGTCTTTTGGAGCGGATGGCGGCGCCCGGGCAGGCCAGGCCGCCTAGTGGTCGGCTTGGATCCTCGGGCCGTCATACATTGGAGTTGATGGGCAATGGCGGGTCGGTCGACGGAGAAGAAAGCTTCGGCGCACCCCTACCTGGCGCGCCAAATGTCGGATTGCGGGTTCCGGCAAACCCTTGAGGTTCGAACACTGGGGTGCACACGAAGATCTCTCCCTAGCTCACTCTCGCAATGATCTCAAGGCCTAGCTCACTGAACCCAAGGAACAAGTAACACGAGAGTTTATACTAGTTTGGGCCACCATTGTAGTGTAATACCCTACTCTAGTGTGGTGTGGTGGATTTCCTCGTGGGCTAAGGATGAACTAGTACAGAGGATGAACAGCCTCCTGAGGAGAGGTGTTCTTGAGCTCGATGAGCTGGTGAGATGGCCTTGGTGGAGTGGATCCGATCCAAGATGAGCTGATCCTTGACTACGGTGGTGGCTAGTCCTATTTATAGAGGCCCTGATGCTCTTCCCAAATGTTTAGGCGGGAAGGGATCCCACAATGGCCAATTTCGAAGGGAGACAACTAGTACAAGTTATCCTGACAAAAGGTGGTCTTCGCCCATCAAAGGCTCTGGTGGTGACGATGCCATGGGCTCCGCAATGACCCCCATCCTGCCGTCCTACTGGTCTTCGTCTTGTTGCACCGATATGGAAACCTTTGCCTAATGCCTCGAGAATCCTCGCCTGCGCCTGCTTCCTCAGCACCAAAGAGGAAACTGGCACTCTGTTCCCGCTGGCACTCTCCTGGCCTTGATCGTCATGGCTCACGTCATGCGTACCTCACGAGGTGCCCCTTGCATAGATATCTTCGCTCCTCAAGAGAAATCCTAGTGAGGCTGCCCCTGGGGAGGTCTTGGTGTCGTCCGCCTCGCGAGGGTCTTGGGCGGTTGATGATGAAGATGGGTCGTACCAGGCCATTGGTGGGGCCACGCCCTAGGCCGAAGGCAGGCAGGTCTAGGTACCCCCGTTCCCAGGACACCAACACTCGATGCCACCCAGTACTGGGGAGGGATTTCGGGAGTATTTTCCATAGCTAGTATAACGGATGCTTTTCGAAGATCGAGGTACAGGACTTCTGGAGTTTTCTTGGTTATGTGTTGATGGATGGATACAGTGGAGTGTAGGTCTTGTTTGTTGTGTGAGATATATTATGCCTCCATGTATCCCCAACACCAGAATGCATAACCAGAAAGTTTTGGGAGTTAATATGTGGGAATTCAAGTAGTTACCTAGGATATCTTTCCGACAGATGCATGATATGAGATTGGGGTTCGACGTCTAGTGGTCCACCTATCGACGGTGGGTTTTACAGTGGTCTCATTGTGTCTTAAAGAGTCCTTGGCTATGCTGACTCGACGATGCTTCGAATGTCATGTGCACTGCCTTGTACATGATGGTGCTATATGATCGAGCCCATGTGGGCCCCACCACGAAAATTTCATACAAATATCTATCTTATGTTTGTTTCCGGCTTATTTCCGCAAGCCAACCCCTCTGTTTTGTTTTGTTGTGGTATTCGAGTTGCTTCGATGTCAAGTGTTGATTCCATACCTTTCCTAAGTGGTGTTCTCATGTTTCTATGGGAGTGCTACTCCTTCTTGATCATCGAGATGGTCATGTCAATTCTTTTCCAACCGACATGCTTCTCGTCAAGATGATCCTATCATTTTCCCCATTCGCAAGATCACTTGTCAGTTTTCCCAACGGTGTTTGTTTCATCTGTCCCAAGTTGCCTTTGTTTTTCCCACTATCCCACCCCTTTTTATTCTAGGGCTCAGAATTCTCAAATCAAGTATCCATTTTATTGAGTGAAGTCTCTTCATTCTTTTCCTTTAATGTTTTTACCTGGTGTTTCTTACGAATATGCTAAGGGAGATTCAAGTTCGCCATTCTTCACTCGTTTCCTTCTCCGGTGGATTAATTTTAAGCTTTTGGTGTTGATCATATCCCTTTCCTCGTTCCAAATGCTTTCTCATGCCGGTGCACCTCATAATAATTCTGTGCTTACTATTCAATTGTTCCGGAGTGCTGAAGATATCTCGAATGATTCACGTTTCCATTCTCAACCCGTTCAAGTTATTTCGAGGTTGTTACCTCATTCAAGCCATTTAATTCAACTGGTGCAATCTCTCTTTTCAAAAATCGTTCAACGGTGTATCTTTGAGTGGGCCCTAACACACAGGTCTTTTCCCAGGATCTTATCTGACTCTTCTAATTTTTTTCCAGAGTTATTCTCAAATTATTTTCAAAGTGTGACATTAGAATGGATTTTCATCACTCATATGCCTTCTCCAAGATCGTTTTCAAATTACTTTCATCATTCGCTCAACATTTCCTTTTTTTAATTCTTCCGGAGTGTCGCAACTATTCATGGTGGTGTTTCTTGTCGCGATTCTCAGATTTGAAGACCGAAGAAGAGTTTCCATTAAATCTTGGCCCGTTCTCTTGAATATTCGTGGTACTAGCTTCATGCCATCCTCATAATTATTTTTGATTGTGAGAATTCTTTTCACCCATCCAATGCATTTCAGGAGTTATGTTCCTTTCTCGATCATCCGAAGGCCATCATTTCGAATATTACTCATTCTCAGCTTTTAGCTCTCGTTCTCCAAATCTTATGGGTGCATCGCTCAAGTATTCCCTAGTCAGCTCATGACCTCTTTGTTCTCGTATATTTATATTCCCTCAAGTATCTTCACTCATTTTCTAATTCTTCCCGGTGATTCATTCACTTTTCTTCAATCATTTTCAATTCTTATTGTGGTTCGTTCGAGATTCCTTTTCCTTGTTATCATATTAATTCATTCGTTTCTTTCCAAAATTCTACCGGTGGTCTATTGAGTTTGCGCTATATCTCTCCTCAATCCTTGCAAGAAGAGTAAGTGGCATGCTAAATCTGTTGCTTCTCATCAATTCAAGTTGATGAAGGGTAAGCATGACATAATTCTTATTCTTTTTCCATCAAAGTGATTTAATTCCTTGTTTTTGGAATTTGTTCATGATGAATAAATCCTCGATTCGAGCGTTACATCTTTCTTCACTAGAGCTCCAAGTTATTTAAATTATATCATTTCGAAGCTCCATCTAAGTCAATGCAAGGATTCATCTTATTCTTTTCAAGCTTCCTTTCTTTGTGACCATCTTTTTATCTATCTGGAGTTCTTAAACAAAGAATGAGATATTAAACCTAAGGAATGTCGCTAATTGTGGTGTCTATCGATAATCCTAGTTTCCTCGTATTCTCGCGGTGAAAGAAGTTTTCATCTATTCGTTGCTCTCAAGCAAGCAATTGTTTTCTTTAGTGGCCAGTTGTCACCTCCTAATTTTGAGATGTTTTCCATAAGACCACAACAAGGTTGTTCTTTTCGTTGTTGATTTTCCAACAACTCCGTTCAACCCCTCCTCGTAAGGATGCTCTTTCAATTTTAATTGGGAGACTTGTCATTCTTCTTCTCTGTTCTTTTTTTCCAACCATCTAGTTTTCCATTCATTTGTTCTGGAGGCATTGTGATGTTGCTCTCTCCATCCCATCATCTCATGTTGCCAAGATCGTGTTCTTTTCTTTTCCTTGCTTATCCATTTAACCGGAGTGTTGTGTTCTCATTCAAGTTCCTTTCATCTTATCAAGTCTTGACTCTCTTTTGAATAAGAGTGTTTCCTGCATTCTTCCTTTCTCATCTTGTTTTAACCGGAATGGCTTCAAAATCTATCTTGTCCCCTAAGCTCTTGGTTCTCATAATATTCCTTGTTCCTCTTGTCCAACGGTCCGTGTGCAATCTTGTTCGTCTCTGTTGTATTCTTTCTTTCTCATTCTTTGTTATCCCGTTTCTACTGGAGTAATTTTTAAATTCCATCTTGTTATTTGAACTCTTGGTTCATGCCTTTGCAACCTTCAAGGTTCTCCTTGTTCTCCTTGATTATATTCTCTACCAAAATGTTTTCAATTTCATTCTTCTTTATCATGTCATTTCTTCAAGCTTTGCAACCTCTCAAGGTTCTTTGGTTTCACTCGTTTGTCAAGAAGCAACTTACTTTTACCTCTTCCTTCTTCTGTTTCTCTCTGGTGCCATCCCTAGATCTCGAGGCGAGATCTCTTGTATGTGGAGGAGAGTTGTAACGACCCGAGACCGACGCTCCAGACGCCATTCATATTTTTCATCGTCGTCGTGTGCTTTATTTTTGTTTGTTTTATTCATCATGTCATCATGAGCATCGCATCCGCATGTTTTCATAAAACTTGCACCCATTTGTAGTTGCCGCGTCCCCCCCCCCTTGCCTTTGTTGACCGTTCCGAGACCAACCGTGTTTTCGGTTCCCTCTTGCTGAACCACCTAACCTCTCTTGTCAGCCCGCAAACCCCTCTCATGCGTCCGAAGATGTCCCGGACCCGACCCGGGTAGTCGTTACCATTGGATTCGGATCATCTCCAAACATCACCTAAATATCTTCGCTTTCTCATTTGGACTCCCTAACCCATTTATTCTGGATCGCTCGATCGTGATCGGAGGATCCAAATCATCTCCCCTTTCGTATATATATAGACTACCTAGTCTAAATCAGGCCAAACCCTAACTTCTAGGGAGTTTGTCCCATCGAGCCGCTGCCAGCCATTTCCCCGCGGGATCCATTCCCACCTACCAGCAGCCAAACCCCCAATCCAAAAATCCTCCCAACCAACCGGCTCCCAAGCTCTTGGCTTCTCCTCCTACCTCGCTCGATCACCAGGAAGGGGCTCCCGTGTAACAGCACCAGCGCCTCCACTCGATCCCTGGCCGCCTCCTGCCCGAGCGCTTCCTCTTCCCTGCCTCGCTCGAACCCAAAGGCTAGGAGCTCCTCCTCGACCTTCAGTCGCCGCTCGCCTGAGCACCGGACCAACACGAGCAGCTGAGCTACGTCGTCGCGCTCGTTTGCATCGTCAGCCAGGTGCCCGAGGCCATGCGCTCCTCCCCTTGCGCAACACCTCGTCGCGTCCAGAGCCTCCGCGTGTAAGCGCGCCCCACGCTCGTCGTCCTCGAGCCGGGAGCCCCACGTTCGAGTGCCAACTACCTCCTCCCGCTTGTCACCTCGCCACGTCTCCGCTTGCACGCCTCCCTCTGGTCGTCGATCGCGCTGCCGCTGGATCTCTCTGGAGTAGCCTCCCGCTAGGTCGTCCTGCTCCCTGTCGTATCCCTCCTTTCTCTTTACTCTGCTCCCTATGGATGCCCCTCACCACCCCATCTCTTCCCCTTGCAGGAACCCATGGCGCCATCCCCATGGAGCTACGACCGCCGCCGCCGGGCGTCTCTAACATCGTCCAAGTCCTCCTCACCGTTGCATCCGTCCTCCCACACATCTCCCGGATCCACCCGTTCCCCGACATCCCCTACTTCTGCTCCGCAAGGAGAGCGACGCATCCTCCCAGCCCCCTACATCGAACTGCTGTTGAAGATCGAGTCAGTGCCCGCGCTGACCTACACGCCTGGGCCACTGCAGCCTCCCAAGGCCCAAGCTAGATCTGGCCTGCCCAGCCTCCTCCACCGACCGGCCCATGAGGCCTGGTGAGCAGCCCCCACCCCCTGTGCACTGCTGGGCCAGCCTCTGTTTCGGCCCGTTCATGTTTTTTTCAGTTATGCGAATTTGTCTAATTTCCAAAGAAAAACAGTTTTGCAGAAAACCCCATGTTGTTCATGCATATAATAACTTCACAACCATGCATCATAATTGAACAAACTTAATATGTAAAATACTTAGAATTTTGTCTAGTTTCATAATATCCCACTTTCATCCATGTTTGAAATGTTTAACTTGTTGTTTGCATTAATTTTCATAAATGCCATGGTAAAATGATTTATTTAATAACTAAATAACCGTAGCTCCAAATTTAATAATCTTTATATGTAAATGGGGTAGAAAAATGCATAGTTTAACATGGTGCACTTACTTTTGCTATTTAAAAACTCTGGAATTGTGTAATAGACAGAACAGTAGCAAATCCAAAAATATGCACATGGGGATTTTCCAGATTTGTTGTTTGTTATTTCCGTCCTCATTTAAACTTGCTTAAATAGTTAGTTTACTTATGCTTCACCTCTTGCCATGCTTACCAACATTTAATATTGTTGGGTACATAAACGAGAGCGAACTAAATACTTGCATGTGGTGTTTCTTCAATATGTAACTCGTTGCATATTGAGCTCCACTTAACTTGTAGTATTGTTTGTTCCACTTTCCATGCCATGCCATGTTGCATTAAATCGGACATACATCATACTTAGTTATGCATCATGCCATGTTAATGCTTGGTTGTGTACCATCTTGTTTGCTTCTTTCCGGTTGTGCTCTTTCTCGTTAGTTCCGGTCTCGTTGCGATTGTGTGGCTCCGTTCGACTATGTTGGTTCGTCTACTTCATGAATTCGGTCTTATTCCTAGCGGGATTTCAGGCAAGATGACTGTCACCTTGGATACCACTAGTATCTTTGCTATGCTAGTTGTCTCAATGCTATCGCTATGTCGCGCTACCTACCACTTGTTTATCAAGCCTCCCAAATTGCCATGATAGCATCTAACCTTTTCCACCATCCTAGCAAACCGTTGTTTGGCTATGTTACCGCTTTGCTCAGCCCCTCTTATAGTGTTGCTAGTTTCACGTGCAGTTGCAGGTTGTTCCATGTTGGGACATGGATATCATGGGATACCACAATATCTCTTATTTAATTAATGCATCTATATACTTGGTAATGGTGGAAGGCTCGGCCTTATGCCTGGTGTTTTGTTCCACTCTTGCCGCCCTAGTTTCCGTCATACCGGTGTTATGTTCCTTGATTTTGCGTCCCTAACACGGTGAGGGTTTATGGGCCCCTCTTAACAGTTCACTTTGAATAAAACTCTTCCAGCAAGTTCGAACATTGGTTTTACTATTTGCCTAATAACAACTAAAACTTGCATAGGGACTTGCCAGCCCTGTGGACTTAATCAACAACCCGGGCCAGTGCTCCTCATGAGTGTTGGTCCAAACCGGGCAGACTGTGGGGCTGCCTCGGGGAAACTCGAGGTATTTGTTATATACATGTAGGCTGACCCATCCGGTGTACCCTGAGAATGAGATCACGCAACTCCTATCAGGCTAGGTCGGTGCATCGGGAGGCCTTGCTGGACTAGTTTTACCATTATCGAAATGTCTTGTGAACCATGATTCCGAGTCTGGTCGGAGGGTCCCGCGATGGAGGATTATCTCCGCGGATTGTGAGCTTGTCATGGGCTAAGTTGGGACACCCCTGCAGGGTTTAAACTTTTGAGAGTCGTGCCTGCAGTTATGTGGCAGATGAGAATTTGTTAATATCCGATTGTAGATGACTTGAAGTAAACTCAATTAAAATACACCAACTGAGTGCGTAACCGTGACTATCTCTTTTCGGGTGCGTTCGAGAAGAGAACACGGTTGGGTTATATTTGAACGTAAGTATTTCAGGATCACTTCTTGATCATTACTAGTTTGCGACCGTTTGCGTAGTTTCTCGCCTTGTTCTGTACTTGTAAGTTAGCCACCATACAATGCTTAGCCGCTTGCTGCAACCTCACCACTTATCCTTTCCATACCCATTTGTCGGATTTAGGGTTCCGGCAAAACCCTTGAGGTCCGAACACTAGGGTGCGGACAAGATCTCTCCCCCTCTCTAGCTCGCACTCGACACGATCTCACGGCCTAGCCCGACGGACCCAAAGAACAAGAGACACAAGAATTATACTGGTCCGGGCCACCGTTGTGGTGTAATACCCTACTCCAGTGTGGTGTGGTGGATTGCCTCTTGGGCTGAGGATGAACAGTTACAAGGGAAGAACAGCCTCCTGAGGAGAGGTGTTCTTGTGCTTGGTGAACTTGTGTGGTTGGGGATGATCTGGATGAGCTGTCCCCCCCTCCACCATGGTGGTGACTAGTCCTATATATAGAGGCCCTGATCCTCTTCCCAAATATTGAGAGGGAAGGGATCCCACAATGGCCAAATTCAAAGGGAGACAACTAGTACAAGTTATCCTGACAAAAGTAGTCTTCGCCTGCCAAAGGCTCTGGTGGTGACGCCATCTTGGGCTCCACGGTGACCTCCGTCCTGTCGTCCTGCTGGTCTTGGTCTTGTTGCACCAATATGGAAACCTTCGCCTGATGCCTCGGGACTCCTCTCCTGCGCTTGCCTCTTTAGCACCAAAGAGGAAACAAGGACACCGTGCGCACTGGCGCCCGCCTGGCTCCAATCGTCATGGCTTGCGTCATAGAAACCTCGCGAGGCGTCCCCTGCCTTGATCTCTCCGCCCCTTGCGAGGCAGCCTGGTGAGACCACCCCAAAGGAGGTCTTGCGTCGTCCGCCTCGTGAGGCTTGGCCCCTCATGAGGGTCTTGAGTGTTTGCTGGTGAAGATGGGCCGTACAGGGCCGCTGGTGGAGCCACGCCGCGGGCCGCAGGCAGGCAAGTCTGGGGACCCCCGTTCCCAGAATGCCAACAGTAGCCCCCGGGCCCATGGCGTGCTCGGGCTTGGCTTCGAGGGGAAGCCAAAGGGCAAGTGCGGAGCGCCGTGGGCCCCAACAGCCTGTGGCCATGGTTGGCGCATGGCGACTGATTGGACGTGGTCGTCTCCGCTTCCCCACACTGCCTCGACAACTACCCGACTTGATGAGTCCTTGCTGCATGCAGAAAAGATCATTATTACCTAAGATCGTGGAGGCCGGTGGTTGGCCTCCCCTTGGCTATAAATGGGAAGTGGGGTCGGATCCCCTGTCACCCATCTCTTCCTTCGCTTCTCCCGCTCCTTCTTCTTCCTTGTTCCATCGCTTGCTGCATCGGCCATGGCGCCGATACGGAGGTTCTCGGCCGCGGAGAAGGGCAAAACTCCCCTCAACGAGCCTGATCTACTCCCGCCAAAGAAGAGGCGGTCCCATCATCGCAAGATAGTCGTGAGGCCGGTAGTGTCGCGCCCGTGGTACGAGCGGCCACCTCCTAGGTATTCGTTGCCCTTGTACGCCCAAGCCGAAGGCTCCGGAGGGAGGGGCGCCGAGTGTCACAGCCCTAGCTTAGCATTTTCTTGTCCTTGCATGATCATCATGCATCATGTCTAAATTTCATTTAAATATGAAATGGGGGTTGAAAAAACCCTAGCATCAAATTAAATCAAATAGGCTCAAGTAAAATCTTTTTCAATGAACCCAAAATTCCCTTAAAAATGTTCATAATTTATGGAACAAGGTGAAAACCTAAACCAAAAATGATGGACATTTTTCCAGGAGATAAATGGGATTTGAATTAATCCAATATGTATTTGAATTGGAGCTTTAAAATGTATAAATATTTTTGCAGCTCCAAATATTTTGAAACTTGCTGAGGGTCTCTGAAATAATTCAGTTAGTGCCCATAAAAAGTTTGAAAAGCTTACAAAATGGTTTAGTGCCAAAACTAAATAAAAAACAATTGCATAAATAGAAAATAGAAATGGAAAAGAGAGAGAGAGAGAGAGAGAGAGAGAGAGAGGAAACCTCACCTGTACAGCGCACCTGGAGCCCAAGTGGCCGTCCAGCCCACTGGCCTCCTCCCTGTTGTCTTCCTCCGTTGCCAGGAGGACGAAGGCGCGTGCTTGCCGCACGCGTCCACGCTCGAGGCCACCTCCTGCCTGCCTGTTGCTTTGTCGACTCCTTGGAGATGCCACACTACCCTCCCAGAACCGTCTAGATCACTCTCCCTCTCCCCCATTCTCTCCCTTGTCCGCTCCGCACCATGGCTGAAGCCACCGCAAGTTTGTTGTCGCCGTTCGCGTAGCCACCGCATCCCCCTCGACCTCTCACCATGTCTGAGAGCTCGGCCTCGACGTTCTCTTCCTCTCCGCCAACTCACGGGACGCTGGAAGCCCCGTATCGTCGTCCCCGGCCTCGTCTCGAAGCTTCGGCCGCAAGATCGCCTTCGTCGTTCTGTCCTCATCAGACCTCTCCCGAGCTCTTTGACGACGCTATCAGATCCGCTGTGAGCCACCGCGTCTACTCCCCTTTCACCCTTGTCCTCCCATGCGCTCTAGCTCCCTTGCTGCACGAGCCGAAGCTCAGCTCCGCCATTGCCACAGCATGCGTGATCCCCGTGCTCCGTTCGCTGCCGTCGTGCAACGGGCCTGCCCTAGAGTGACCCTGGTGCTGACGTGCAGCCAAGGCAGTTCGGTAGCAAGCCCTAGCGCAGCACCCGCACACAACCGAGCTCTGTCGCCGCTGCTACACGCCGCCCCGGCATCCCCACGACCACCACTGGATGCCCCGCACCATGGGCTCTCCAACGCACCTAACCAAGCGACCAGCCGTGGCCGGCGATCGCCACCGTGTCGGGTCACCACCGGCGTAACCACGCCGATGTGGTACGGCCATTAGGGGCTAATCCCACTGTTTAGCCACCTCACTGCCACTGACAGCGGGCCCTACAGGCGGGTCAAACCCAGTCAGCACCGGTTTTGACCGGGCTTAACCAGTGGGTCACTGACCAGTGGGCTCCACTAGTCAGCCACTGTTGACCTGGTGACATCATGCTGTTGTCATGCTGACACAGTAATGATTTTATGTGTTTAAACTAATTCAGGAAATTCCAGAAAATGACTTAAACTTCAAAAATTCATAGAAATTAATTTATAACTCCAAATGAAATAATTTATATATGAAAAATGATCAGAAAAATCCAATCTATCCATCTGTACCATTTTCATGCATGTTAGAACAACTTACGACCACTGTTTAGGGAAAATCAAATAAATGGCATTCGTATATCCACATATGGAGTTTGAATTTGAATCTTGGATTCAAACCAACTTCATTTAAATTGTTGCTGGTTGCATTAGCTCAAACCACAGCATATTGCCATGTCATGATCATGCATCATATTGTTGCATTGCTTTGATTGTGTTTATTCTTTGTTTGTTGGTGCTTGTCCCCTTTCGGTAGCAGACGTTCCGACGATGAGTTTGATGACACTGAGGAAGAGCTTTACCATCTTCAGAAGTGTCAGGCAAGCAAAACCCCCTTGTTCATTCTGATACAATCCCACTCTCTCGCTTTTGTTCTCTTTTACTGCATTAGGATAACAACGCTTCAACTGTTACCTGCCGCGGTAGTTGAACCCCTTTCCTTTGCATGACCTGTCATTGCCACAGTAAATAGATGAAACCCACTAGCATGAGTAGGAGTTGTTTGAGCCCTAATGTGCCTACTCATTCATGTTGTTGTCATGCCTGCTAATGCTTAGAGTTGAGTCAGGTCCGATTCATCGGGGATGAATTAGAATGGTGATGAACATGTCCTACTATGTGTGAGCTAAGTGTGTGAACACGATTTGGTAAAGGTAGCAGTGAGAGGCCATGTAGGAGTACATGGTGGGTTGTCTCATTGAAACCATCCTCAGGAACTGAGTTCTGTGTTTGTGATCCATGAACAGCTACTACCATGCGTTGGGCCCGAAACCAATGGACCCTCTTGACTTATTAACCGCCCCTGTCCTTTGTCCGGGAGTTGCAAGTAGTTTCTGGTGTTTGTAGTATGCTGGAGGCCGTGCGCAGCGCTGGCCCGAGGGGTGGGCTGTGATGCGGTAGGCACATGGCCTAGTGTACCGAGTTGCCCGTTTGGTGACCCGAAAACCCTGTACACGTCGTTCGGGGCCGTATGTGGAAACCTTGGCCGGACTCCTTGCGGATGGAACCTTAATAGGCGATAAACCTAGACTAGGGACTTGTGTGGTTAGTCAGGTCATGGCCGACACCCTCCCTGGGCTTCCGCTTGAAGGTTGTCGAGTACATGTCGTGTAAACGGCGATAAGTGGTGAGAGCGTGTGTGAAGAAGTACACCCCTGCAGGGTTAACATCATCTATTCGAATAGCCGCGTCCGCGGTAAAGGACCTCTGGGTTTCCTATACAGTTCATAGACAAGTGGAAGTGGATACTCTAAAATGCGCAAGATAAGCGTGAGTGCTATGGATGGCGTCCTCGTAGGGAGATGGGAGCGGATCCATAGTGGTTTATTGATATGGTGAATATGTGGACTCGTGTGCGCCACCTCAAAAGAGTTACTTGCGGTCATAGTTTAGGATAGCCACCGAGTCAAAGCTGGCTTGGTGCAGTTAAACTCCACCACCCCCTTTTTTGATATTGATGCATATGTAGCTAGTTCTGATGTGAGTCTTTCTGGGTACATTAGTACTCACGTTTGCCTAATTTATGTTTTGCAGAGAGACTTCAGCCTCACTAGTAGTTTCGCGGGGACTTCGACGTTTAGCTTGTTACCTCAGCTACGATCTTGTGCCCACGGCAGGGTCTTGTAGATAGTCATGCTTCTCAGCCTTTTCCATTTGTAGTTGTATGTACTCAGACAAGTTAATCTTCCGCATGTGCCTATTGCTTGTATGACTTGAATGTTGGGTCATATGCCCCATGTTTGTAATATCTGGCTCTTCGGAGCCTAATGAGTAAATACTTTGAGTTGTAGAGTTTTGTTGTGATGCCATGTTGTATTTGCACATATCGAGCATATTGTGTGTATGATTTGAAATGCTTGGTATGTGTGCGATCCGACAACCTAGTTGTTTATCCTTGGTAGCCACTCTTACCGGGAAATGTCTCCTAGTGCTTCCACTGAGCCATGGTAGCTTGATACTACTCCAGAACACTTAGGCTGCCAGCATGTGTCCTTCTTCGTTCCTGTATTTGTCCCTTCGGGGAAATGTCACGTGGTGTCTACCGGAGTCCTGTTAGCCCGGCTGCTACAGCCTGGATTCACTCACTGATGACCGACAGGTTTGTTGCTGGGTCATGTATGCCTGTCCCTGTAATTTAGTGCCACTTTTGGTTTACGACTAGTCATGTTGGCCCGGGTTCTCTGTCATATGGATGCTAGCGACACTATCTTATACGTGAGCCAAAAGGCGCAAACGGTCCCGGACCAGGTAAGGTGGCACCCGTGGGAATACCGTGCGTGAGGCCACGAAGTGATATGATGTGTTACATGCTAGACCGGTGTGACTTAGGATCAGGGTCCTGACACCGAGCGCCGCTGCCCGAGCCAGGGTACCGTGGTCGCCGTGCCGCGGTGACGCACGTTGTCGCCCCAAGGTTCCATGCCACGGACTCCTCGCGCGAGTTTGTGCTGTGGGCGGTGATGCCTCCGAGCACTTGGATTTGCTTCCTGCGGTTCTTCTCCGCCGATATGCCACCGAGGGGCCCTCTCGAGCTTTGGCTGCAGCACGCCGACTGCGACGCTCCGACCACTGGAGCGGAGGTTGAAGTTGTCTCCTCTAGGAGGATCTTCATGACTCGTGGCTAGGGCGAGGTCACCCAAGTCTGCCATGCGGAAGGCGCCCTCGCCATCCACTTCAGGTACAACGGCGCTTCCACGATGTTCTTCAAGGTCTTCAACGAGGAAGGCCGCCGCTTGGAGTGTTGCCCTGAGGGGGGTCGTCAGGACGGCACAGCGGCCAACGCCGAGCCTGCCGCTGGGCTTGGCAGCAGCTCCTCCAGCGACAGTGGTGACTCTTGGTGGTCCAGCGACTCTCCCGAGCTCGCCGAGACTCCGGAGACTAGCGACGACAGCTATGTGCCCCAAGCTCTCGCCGGGCCCGGAGCAAGGCCGCCACGTCCGGTCGCCGCCGTCGCTGATCTGGATGGTGTTGGTGCTGGCCCCCTGTGGCCCACTATTGATGATGGCGTTGGCAATGTCCGGCGCGTGTAGATAGAGCTCCTAGGAATTCCCTTCCTTTTGTTCCCTGCGAGGAATCAAAACAGACCCCGTGGGGTGTGTAAAACGTCTGTAATATCTTTTGGCGATATTATCCTTATTGTGAAAATTTGTGAACGTGCGTCCTGTTGAGGCTCGGTCTCCCCTTTCCAACCCCGCAGGAGCATGGTGCTCTATGCCGATAGGTCCTGGTCCCCAGGCAGGCTGCAGCCATCGCTAGTATACCAGGTAGCGATGCCCTGGTCAAGGCCAGGAGGTGAGCGGCCCGAGGTAGAGTAAGAGCTCCTGAGGCGCGATGCTCAAGAGGTCCCCTTTAGCACACAAGTAACTACCTGAGGATGGGAAAGGGAGGCGACGTGCCGCCGCAGGGCAGTGAAAGGCGAAGATCTTGTGGCGTAGCGCTGGGTCGGTCCAGGTGCGAGACTTATCTTGGCATTCCAGAGCTAGTTCCTCGCATCACGCCAGACTGGTGCGTTGTCCACTGTTGGGTAGCTAAGTTAGGCTCGTGCGAGCCTCTCCCTCTTCTCCATGCTATCATGTGTGCTCTGTGTCCTCAGGTCCCGGCCCTCGAGCGAACTCAGCCGCCGCTGGTATGGCAGGTCGCGATGTCGTGGTCAAGGCCAGGGGGTGAGGGCTGGAGAGCCTGTAAGAGCTCCTGAGTCACGATGCTCAAGAGTCCCCCTTTTAACGCGCAAGCGAATCGCATGGAAGAAGAGGGAGAGCATGCGGTACCGCCCGCTGTAGTCCTCAGGAGGTTCCCTGCAAGTTGGTGCGGGGAAGGCCACAAATTGCCATGGTGATTGCCAGTCCGCCACTGGTACGTGGGAGGGGACTCTCTACTGTGGAGAGCCCCGGGGGTGTGTACAGCCCTGCCCTGACACGTGGCTTGCACGGCAGGGCTAGACGAGGTGTGTTTGGACACTCATGAGCCAGCACGAGACTCACGAGGCCCTACCTCAAGGCGGGTTGCGCCTGATCTTGGTTCTTGATGGCTGTGGCGTTCCTGCGAGATGGTTAGACAACCTGCGCTGATTGAATTTCCTGAGGTTATCACACGAGAAGGCCAAGCACTAATGACCCCAGGAGGTGACGTGAACGAGGCCGGCTCGCCAGACAGAGCTCAGCCATTGGATTTATCGACGCTTCAGGGACGGGCCTGAGCACAGACGTTGTGCCTAGCCTTCTTATGCGAAGGATCCTGAAGAAAGACGATCGGCGCGCGGCTCCCATGGTGGGTGACAATCAAGCAGGTGATAACCATAGATAGATTATGCATGAGAAGCAAACTTGCTTAGGTAAATGCGAGAACAATACATGCCACTGGGTCGGACCCGAGCAGCCTGGGGATGATGCAGCCCAAGGGGCGCCCCCAGCAGGGTGAACTAAAGATGCAAGCGAATACATGCCGCAGGGACTGACCCACGCGGCCTGGGAATGATGCGGCCCAAGGGGCGCTCTCAGCTAAATGAACTTGGAAAGATGTCACCTGGCTTGGTTGTCGAAGGAGTGTTGGGGTAGCTGAAGACACGCGGGCTGAAGAAGTCGCTCCTCACGAGCCGTCGAGGCCCTAAGCCTCGGGAGGCTCTGAAGGCTCAGGCGGCCTCCTGAGGACCGTCTCTGTCTCTACCAGGATTGTGTGATGCCTGGCCTCTTGACCTACCAGGAAGCTCCGCAGATTGCGCTGGAAGGCGGCAGCCACGCTCGGTAGGCCGAACGGCATGCGAACATAGCTGTGAGCCGGGCCCTCACACCGGCCAGCACGCGAAGGCCAGAAGCATTCCTAAGATGCATCCCAGTTGATCCCTGGGATGTCGATGCAGACGCGCAGCTCACCACCCTCGTGTAACACCCCGGATGTAACTTGCCATATTTGTAATTCCAACTCTTGCCTTTTTAGGCTTTAAGTTATGAGATTCCGTTCGTGGTTGGGTTTTGTCTTCGTTTTGCATTTTGTTCATGTCATGCATTTCATATCATGTCATCATGTGCATCACATTTGCATTCGTGTTCGTCTCATGCACCTGAGCATTTTTTCCGTTGTCCATTTTGCAATCCGACACTCCTAAATGCACCGGCGCCCCCCTTTTGTCACTTTTCGTGAGCGGGTGTTAAACGTTCTCGGAATGGAGCGAGATTTGTCAAGCGGCCTTGGCACACCACCGGTAGACCGCCTGTCAAATTTCATGCCATTTGGAGTCTGTTTGATACTCCAACGGTTAACCAGGTAACCGCGAAGGCCTCTTTTGTGTTGCAGCCCAACACCCCTCCAAAATGGCACAATAACCCATCCAAACCTCTTCCATGTCATCCGCCATCGGATCACGGTCGTGTGGGCGAAAACTACACCTCTTTTAGACACTCCTACCTCCTCCTACCTATAAATAGGTGCCCCTCCCTGATTTTTCGCGCACACAAACCCTAGCCCCGCTCCCTCTCCGCCGTCGGACACGTCCGGATCGGACCAGACGCGTCCGCGCCGCCGCCCTTAGCCAACCAGCGCCCGCCATGTGGCGCGTTCGCCGCCGCCTCCCACCGCGCTAGCCCACGGGGCCTAACTACGGCCCTCCCGGCACGTTCCTCTGCCGCCCGAGCACCCACACGTCCGCCCCTGTCCCTCGCCCGCTCCGCTTGCCGTCGGTTGCCGCTCCGCCCCGCCGCCTCCTCCACGTGCCTCGCTGGCCGCCGCCCCACTCCGACGGTCGCCGCCGCCCGACTCCACCGCGCTCCACTACTTCACCCGCGTGGGCGCCGAACGCCGAGCTCCTCTCCGGCCTCCTCTCCGACCGGGTCCGGCCATCCTCTACGCTCCGCCCCTCCTCCTTCCCCAACTACGGCGAAGATCCCGGCGAGCCTCGATCCACGCGCCCGAAACCCTAGATCTGGGATTTCGGAGGTGATTTTTCACTAAGTCTTTTCCCCTGTAACATTTTATGCCCCTGTTCATCTTGCCATAACTTCATGAGCGTAGCGTCGTTTCATGCATATAAGATATAGAAATGTTCATTGGGAGAAGCTCTTAATTTCATTCCATTGTGGTATGCTTGTTTGAGTCGATCTTGATGCCCTAATCATTGATGCAAGAGTGCTATAAAATGTTTCCTGCTGCTACTTATCAGTTTAGGGTGATTTGTCATTTTTCATATTTGATGTGTGCTTCATATGGGCATGAGATCTACATGTGTTTTGATCTATGCCATGCCATATTTACAGGGGTGCTTTCCATGTATTTTTGTGATAAATTTGGTGACTAGCACAAGCATGCAAATTAGCCTTTGTGATATTGCTGATTTCAGGGACTTAGGATTCTACTAAGTCATTTTCCTGCTGTTATTTTTATGCCACGTAACCATGATGCTACAGTGAGATCCATGCTTGTTTTGAGTTACTTCAGTAAGGATGTTTTGGACACATGGTTATGCTCTATCCATCAATGCCCCTGTTTGCAATTATGGAGTGCCCTAGCATGTCTTAATCTTGCTCTACTTTTGCCATAAAATGTTCCTGTCAGATTGTTTACATGTTAATCAATTTTTCCATGGTTATTGTAGTTGATCCATGCATGCTATGAACTTGGTCTTGCCTTGGTTAGCTTCATAAACATGGCATCTTGTTGTAGGTATGCTTGTATTGCCATGCAATGCCTTGTGGTGAGTGATTTGAGCTCGTAAAGATGCCTTCATAATGCTGTTTATGCCATGCTCTGTTTTCTGCTAAGTCTGAAATTATTAATAAAACTTGCTATGTTTACATGGGTACCATCATATCTTCTGTGCCTTTTTGGCTCATCCTCAGTAAGGGACTTTTGTTCTATGAATTTAGAAGATTCATTCCATGCCTTTGTTTGCTATGATTTATTCATGTAGCATGATGTTTGCTTGCTCTAAACATTGCTTCCTGATGTTATTCCTGGCATGTTAGTATTTTCACTAAGTCTGTGAAGCTGATATCTTTTACACTTTTTCCATGCTTGTTTGAACTTGCTCTTGTGTGATTTAGCCGTAGCTCAGTGTTCATGTTTTGTCAAGCATCTTTAGTAAATCACTGCCATTTGCTTTGTTGCTATGTTGGAGTGCATTAACTTAGTTTCTTGTTGCATTCTAGATGGCATCATGCTGTTAATCGCAGAATTGTGCCTTTCTTGTTTTTCTTGCCATTTGCAAACCGTGCATCCGATTCTGGTGATCTTTATATCGATTTCGACCGAAATCATCTCATCTTTCCACCAGCACACTTGGTTGGCCAATTTGATGCCTTGTTCATCCTTTTCCTTCCGGAGCACGCATATGCTTTGCATATCACATCTCGCGTATCATGTCATGCTTTGCATCATGTTGATTGTGCATTGCACCGTGATTGATTGTTGGTCCTTTGGCTTGTGTTCTTGCTTTGGGTAGATCCGGGAGACGAGTACGTGATTGAGGAGCCTGTTGAGTACGCTAACGAGGATCGAGCTTTCGTCACCTCTGAGAACTTTGCAGGCAAGATGACCATACCCTTGAAATCACTTCTATCTTTGCTTGCTAGTTGTTCGCTCTATTGCTATGCCGCGATACCTACCACTTGCTATATCATGCCTCACATATTGCCATGTCTAGCCTCTAACCCACCTTTCCTAGCAAACTGTTGTTTGGCTATGTTACCGCTTTGCTCAGCCCCTCTTATAGCGTTGCTAGTTGCAGGTGAAGATGAAGTTTGTTCCATGTTGGAACATGGATATTGTTGGGATATCATTATTATATCTTATTTACTATAATGCATATATATACTTGGTAAAGGGTGGAAGACTCGGCCTTATGCCTGGTGTTTTGTTCCACTCTTGCCACCCCAGTTTCCGTCACACTAGTGTCATGTTCCTTGATTTTGCATTCCTTACGAGGTTGGGTGTTATGGGAACCCCTTGACAGTTCGCCTTGAATAAAACTCCTCCAGCAAGGCCCAACCTTGGTTTTACCATTTGCCTACCTACCACCATATACCTTCCCTTGGGTTCTGCAGACTCAAGGGTCGTCTTTATTTTAAACCCCCGGGCCAGTGCTCCTTTGAGTGTTGGTCCAAACTAGAGCCCCTTGCAGCGCCACCTCGGGGAAACTTGAGGGTTGGTTTTAGCTGTACGGATTGCTTTTTCGGTGTTCCCTGAGAATGAGATATGTGCAGCTCCTATCGGGATTTGTCGGCACATTCAGGTGGCTTTGCTGGTCTTGTTTTACCATTGTTGAAATGTCTTGTAACTGGGATTCTGAGTCTGATCGGGTCTTCCTGGGAGAAGGAATATCCTTCATTGACCGTGAGAGCATGTGATGGTAAGTTGGGACACCCCTGCAGGGTTTTGAACTTTCGAAAGACGTGCCCACGGTTATGGGCAGATGGGAATTTGTTAATATCCGGTTGTAGAAAACTTGACACTTAACTTAATTAAAATGAATCAATCGCGTGTATAGCCGTGATGGTCTCTTTTCGGTGGAGTCCGGGAAGAGAACACGGTCTCGTGTTATGGTTGAACGTAAGTAGCTTCAGGATCACTTCTTGATCAATATTAGCTTCTCGACCATGCTTTGCTTCTCTTCTCGCTCTCTTTTGCGTAAGTTAGCCACCATATATGCTAGTGCGTGCTGCAGCTCCACCTCACTACCCCTTTCCTACCTTAAGCTTAAATAGTCTTGATCGCGAGGGTGTGAGATTGGTGAGTCCCCGTGACTCACAGATACTTCCAAATAGATGCAGGTGCCGATGATGCAAGTGCAGGGGACACTACCAAACTCAAGTGGGAGTTCGACGAGGATTCGGGCCGTTACTATGTTTCTTTTCCGGATGATCATTAGAAGAGCCCAGTTGGGATGATCGGGGATCTAGCATTTGGGTTGTCTTTCTTTATTTTGGTTCCGTAGTCGGACCTTTGATTGTACCTTGGATGATGTATGATATATTTATGTATTGTGTGAAGTGGCGATTGTAAGCCGACTCTTTATCCATTTCTTATTCAGTACATGGGATGTGTATATATTACCCCTCTTGCGACATGCCTACCTTGCGGTTATGCCTCTAAGTCGTGCCCCGACATGTGGGAGATATAGCTGCATCGTGGTTGTTACAAGTTGGTAATGAGAGCCTTCCCCGACTTAGGAGCCCCTGCTTGACAGAATCACTAACATTGTTGTGTCTAGAACAAAATGTTTTGAGTCTTAGGATCATATATATCGGAGAGTAGGATTCTTTTTACTCCTTTATCCCTTCGTTGCTCTGGTGAGGCCTCCTGACGTAGAGTTTTGACTCTTCTCTCCTCAAATTTCACAAAAATAAAATTTAGGATCACACGGGTATCTTGGAATCGTTCTGATGGTTTTGTGACGAGAACATCGTTCTTGGTGCCTCCTGACATTTAGGGGTTGTGGCAGTGTCCCGGGGAGTTGAGCTCCGAGGTATTGTCGTCACAATTTTATCGTTGCAGTTCCGGAATACCTGAGTTCGCCGACATCGAAAATCTCTTTTATGCAATTGTTGGTGAGATAACCTCGACGCCCCCCCCCCCAGTACTGGGGCGGGAGTTCGGGAGTATTTCCATAACTCGTATAACAGATCCTTTTCGAAGGTTTAGGTAAATGATTTCCGAAGGTTTCTTGGTTATGTGTTGAAGGATGGATACAACTGGATGTAGGATTTGCTAGTTTTGGGTGAGATATTACGGTTCCCCTGTATCCCCAACACCTGATTGCATAACCAGAAAGTTTCAGGAGTTTCATAGGTGGGAATTCAAGTAGCTATAGTATTTCTTCCCGCAGATATTTGGTGTGTGATTGGGTAATCACTTATTTGTTCATATCCGTACCTTTTTGCTTTATTCATCTACTTTTATCTAAGTGGCTTCTAAACCTTAATGGACGTGTGTTCATTTACTTTGGAATTCATTCGTTCATCCTTGTTCGAATGTTAAGGCTATATGTTGCAATTTCGATTAATTGATTCAGCTTGAATATATGTCTTTCAAGATGCTAACGGATGTCAACCTCTTCAGGATGGCTCCAACGCATCGGAATCCAAACCCTCCGCCACCACCTCCACCTCCGGAGGTATGGCAAGCTATCATGGCAGCCACCAACGCCAACACTCAGATGCTTTTGCAACTCTTGCAAGAGTGCAACCAAGGGCAAGGTAACCAAGGGCAAGGCAACCAAGGAAATCAAGGCCAAGGCAACAATCAACCTCAGTTTGCTACCCTCAATTAGTTCCTCGCAAACCAGTCGAAGTCCTTCAGTAACTGTGTCGAGGCCATAGACGTCGACGACTGGCTCGTGGATATCGGCAAACATTTTGAGTGTAGCAATGCCAGGCCTGAGGATTTTCTCAAGTTTGCTTCGTTCCAACTCAAAGACCAAGCTGGTGAGTGGTATCAACAATACAAAGATTCTAGAGGAGGTCGTGTGATTACCTGGGATGATTTCCACCGAGACTTCAAAGCTCACCACATTCCACGAAGTGTTGCTGAGAGTAAGAGTGAGGAGTTCTGCAATCTCAAGCAAGGCAGCATGTCTGTGTATCAATACAATATCCAGTTTCAGAAACTCGCTCGCTTTGCTAAACAAGACGTCCCTGATGAAAAGAGCATGATTTATCAATTCAGAGGTGGCCTCAGAGAAGATCTGCAATTAGCTCTCGTGCTTCTTGACCCGACTAAGTATGATGAATTCAACAACATGGCACTAAAGCAAGAAGCTGCTCAGCTCAAGTGTGATGCTTCTAAGAAGAGAGTCAGGGATGCAGTTCAATCTTCTTCTTCAACTCAAGTGGCAGCTAAGCAACAGAAGTTCTGGTTGCCTCCTCCTCCTCCGTTCCGTCAGCCTTATCAGCAGAAGAGTAAAGGTGGCAATGGATCTTCCCACCCACCCAACCCAGGCTATCAGAACAAAGCTCAGTCTCATACTCCAAGGTCAAGTGCTCCTTATCACCGTCCGCTCTTAGAGGTTACTTGCAACAAGTGTCAGCAGAAAGGGCACTATGCAAACAAATGCTTCAACCAAAGTCACCTTCCGCCTCCTCCTCCTGTGAGATCTGCCAGCAATGTAGTGGTCAAGCATAATCCCAAGCATGCTAAGGTCAACATGATGAACACAGCTCAGGCAGAGGATTCTTCAAAAGTGATCATGGGTAACCTTCCTGTTAATGATATTCTTGCAAAAGTCTTATTTGATACTGGTGCATCGCATTCTTTCATTTCAAGACCTTTTGTAGCTATGCATGATTTGGTTACTCAAGTTTTGCCAAGACCTTTGTCTATTGTTTCTCCGGCCCGACAAATGACTTCTTGAGTATTCGTTCTGGATTCCGTTATCAAGATGGGCGACTATAAATTTCTGTCCTCTCCAATTGTTCTTGGTGACTCGGATATTGATCTAATTATTGGCATCGACTATCTTTCTAAGCACAAGGCTCTGCTTGATTGTGCTGCCAGAGAAATTCAATTGACACACTCTTCTGAGGAAGTGATCATCTATGCCGCTCATGACGAAACCATTCGGTTGTTTTCTCTCAATGAGAAGGGCGAATTGAATGCCATCTCTCAGATTCCAGTCGTTTGTGAATATCAAGACGTCTTTCCAGAAGAGCTTCCGGGAATGCCTCCTCACCGGCCAGTTGAATTCATCATTGATCTTGAGCCTGGCATGGAACCTGTTTGCAAACGTCCTTACAAGCTTGGACAAGAAGAGTTGAACAAGAGCGTATGGGTCTGATCAGACCGAGTTCTTCTCCATGGGGTTGTGGTGTTCTTTTTTTCAAGAAGAAGGATGGAACGGAATGACTCTGCATCGACTACCGCCCATTGAACAAGAAGACAATA
Organism: Triticum dicoccoides; assembly: GCF_002162155.2. Taxonomy (NCBI): domain Eukaryota; kingdom Viridiplantae; phylum Streptophyta; class Magnoliopsida; order Poales; family Poaceae; genus Triticum; species Triticum dicoccoides. The sequence goes on along the minus strand of NC_041382.1, from coordinate 293,325,650 downwards.
AATAACAAGTACCCACTTCCCAACATCAATGAGCTTTTCGAGCAACTTAAAGGTGCCCAAGTATTCTCCAAGCTTGACCTCCGTATGGGTTATCATCAGATTCGCATTTGTGAACAAGATATCCCCAAGACAGCATTCAGAACAAGCTATGGTTCTTATGAATATATTGTCATGTCTTTCGGCCTTGTCAATGCTCCTCCAACGTTCTCTCGCATGATGAACTTCATCTTCAACCCTTACACAAATGATTTTGTCTTGGTGTATCTCGATGATATTTTGGTCTTTTCCAAGAATAAGGAGGATCATGCCAAGCTGTGACTCCCCCGATTCAATCGTACACTTATCATACACGCAAACGTGTATGATCAAGATCAGGGGCTCACGGGAAGATATCACAACACAACTCTACAAATAAAAATAAGTCATACAAGCATCATATTACAAGCCAGGGGCCTCGAGGGCTCGAATACAAGAGCTCGATCATAGACGAGTCAGCGAAAGCAACAATATCTGAGTACAAACATAAGTTAAACAAGTTTGCCTTAAAAAGGCTAGCACAAACTGGGATACATATCGAAAGAGGCGCAGGCCTCCTGCCTGGGATCCTCCTAAACTACTCCTGGTCGTCGTCCATGGGTTGCACGTAGTAGGGGCACCTCCAATGTAGTAGGATTCATCATCGACGGTGGCGGCTGGCTCCTGGACTCCATCGTCTGGTCGTAGAATCGGGTATAGGAAGGGGGAAAGGGGGAACAAGGAACCGTAAGTACTCATCCAAAGTACTCGCAAGCAAGGAGCTACACTACATATGTATGCATTGGTATCAAATGGAAAAGGGGTATCATATGTGGACTGAACTGCAGAATGCCGGAATAAAAGGGGGATAGATAGTCCTTTCGAAGAGTACGCTTCTGGTAACCTCCATCTTGCAGCAGAAGAAGAGAGTAGATGGTAAGTTCACCAAGTAACATGGCATAGCATAGTCCTAACCGATGATCCTCCCCTCGTCGCCCTGTGAGAGAGCGATCACCGGTTGTATCTGGCACTTGGAAGGGTGTGTTTTATTAAGTATCTAGTTCTAGTTGTCATAAGGTCAAAGTACAACTCCAAGTCGTCATGTTACCGAAGATCACGGCTATTCGAATAGATTAACTTCCCTGCAGGGGTGCACCACATTTCCCAACACGCTCGATCCCCTTTGGCCGGACACACTTTTCTGGGTCATATCCGACCTCGGAAGATCAACATGTCGCAGCCCTACCTAGGCACAACAGAGAGGTCAGCACACCGGTCCAAATCCTATGTGCGCAGGGGTCTGGGCCCATCGCCCATTGCACACCTGCACGTCGCGTATGTGACTGGAGAGCAGACCTAGCAACCTCCATTACAAAGGAAGTTACGTTACGCGGTTCAACCCGGCGCGCGTCGCTCAGTCGCTGACGTCACGAAGGCTTCGGCTGATACCACGACGTCGAGTGCCCATAACTGTTCCCGCATAGTTGGTTAGTGCGTATAGGCCAGTAGCCAGACTCAGATCAAATACCCAGATCTCGTTAAGCATGTTATTTTGAAGTAACCGCAAACGCCGACTAGGGCCAGGCCCACCTCTCACCTAGGTGATCTCAACCTGCCCTATCGCTCCACCACAAAGATCCACCCAGAGGGCCATCGGGACAAAGGTCCTTTCAGCCCCCAATCCGTGAATCACT
>NC_041382.1:293307407-293323681 GCF_002162155.2 Triticum dicoccoides | reverse complement strand
GATAATATAGCATGGCAGACGGACAAGAATGGAGGGCCACTGATGATAAACTAGCATCCTATACTAAGCATTAGGATTGCAGGTAAAGGTAACAACAGTAGTAGCAAGGACAGGCTATGCATCAGGATAGGATTAAAGGAAGCAGTAACATGCTACACTACTCTAATGCAAGAAGTAGAGAGAAGAGTAGGCGATATCTGGTGATCAAAGGGGGGGCTTGCCTGGTTGCTCTGGCAAGTAGGGGTCGTCAACAACATAGTCGGTCGGGGCAGCAGCAACGGCGTCGGTCTGGTAGTCTACCGGAGAGAAGAGGGGGAAGAAACAATGAATACAATGCAAACAGATGCATAACGATGCATGACATGACAATGAGCGGTGCTAGGTGTGCCAAACGCGATAGGAGGTGATACCGACGAAGGGGGGAAACATCCGGGAAAGTATTCCCGGTGTTTCACATTTTCGGACATATGGACCGTAGGGGGAAACTTGCGTGTTTTCTATGCTAGGGATGTGTGGCGGATGAATGGGTTGCGTATCCGGATTCGTCTCGTCGTTCTGAGCAACTTTCATGTAGAAAGTATTTCCATCCGAGCGACGGTTTTTTTTATTTTTCATTTTTAAAGTTTTTAGATCATTTTTAGAGTTTATTTGATTAATTTAATTCAACATTATCCGGAACGGTGCATGCTGACATCATCATGACGTCAGCAGTCAACAGAGGTGTTGACTGGGTCGCTGACGTGTGGGTCCCACTGGTCATTGACTTAGTTAACTAAACATGATTAGTTAATTTAATTAAAGTGATTAGGTTAATTAATTAGGCTTAATTAGATTAATTAATAGGATTAATTATCTTAATTAATTAATTATATTATTATTAGTTATTTTTATTTAATTCTTTCCTATTTTATAAAATCGTTCTGGGTAGGGGGCCGTTTGTCATTGGCCAGAGGGCCTTTAGCGGGCACGGGGACAGGCCGGTGTGGCGCTGGGCGCTGCGGGCGCCCGACCGAGGGGAGGGCTGAGCGGGCACAGATGGGCGTCGACGCAGCGCTGGCGTCGAAGGTGGCCGGTGCGGTGCAAGGCCAGTGGAGCAGAGGCGACACGCGGCGGCACGAGCAACAGCAAGGCGGCGAGCGGCGGCTGACGCAGCAGGCGGCGAGCGGGGCGCGGATCGGCGAGCACCCAGAGACGGGTCGGGGCGCGAGGCAGGCGAGGCGCGGACGGCAAGCAACGTCCGCAAGCGGGCACGGGCATGGCAAGGATGCGGGGGAGGTCGTCGGAGTGCGGCCATGGGCGGCCTTGTGACCGGGCGGCGCACGACGGCAGGGTGGGGCGATGCGGGAGGTGGGAGCGTAGGGGAGCACGGCGGCGCGCGGGCGCCAGAGGTGATGAGGCGCGGCCACGAGCGAGCGCGGGCATGAGCGAGTGAGGCGCGTGCGGGCACGCAAGAGCACGAGGCGGCCGCCGTGGAGCAGGCGGAGCGAAGGGAGCCGAGCAGCGCGTTCGAGCAAGGTGGGGCGTGGGCATAGGTATGAGGGCGCGGGCACGGCTAGGGCAGTCGGCGCGCGTGTGGGCATCGTTGAGCGAGGCCATGGCCGAAGTGGCCGGAACCGAGGAGCGGTGGGCGCAGCCCTGCCATGCGTGGGAACGGAAGATAGGAGGTTGCGGTCCTTACCGCGGGTTGTAGGGAACGGGGCAACGGGGGGGGCGAGGAGGAGGACAGAGACAACAGGGACGGAGCGGAAGCAGTCCAGCAGGGAGAAGGAGGCAGGCCGGCAAGGCGTGTCGGCGAAGGATGGTGTCGGGCGCGTTGGTTCCTTGCCCCCGATCTCGATCCATATCGGGGGGAAAGAGGAGTGGTGCGAGTGGGAGTAGTAGGGGGCTAGGGTTTCGGGGGGTGAGGGGATGTGGGGAATGGGGTGGCCGGTTGGGCACGGCCTGCTGGGCCGAAGCCTAGTGGGGGTGATTGCTTTTCTTTTCCTCTTGTTTTTGTTTTCTCTTTTACTCCTTTTTTTATGTATTTTCTTTTCTGTTTTCTTTTAGTTTCCTTTTATTTTTGTTTTAGCAAAATACCAAAATGGCACCTAATTTAATGTTACCAAATATGCCACTGCCACACTAACTTGCTACCCAAGCTAAAATAGTTTCGTAATTATGAACATTTAAAAGTATTTAAACAATAGTTTTCGCTACTGTTTTATTCATCTTATAGTATTTAAATATTTTATAAAGGTGTGGTTTTTCCACCATAATTACCTATGAAATATTTGGTTCACTCCGAACATTTTAGTTTTAATATTTGAAAACTTTTATTGTTTGCTTGATTTTGAATTTGAATTTGAATCGGTTTCGAACTAACGTGAGATTAGCAACAGTAATTGAAGTGACATGGCATCATTAGCAGAGGGTTGTTGTAGCTTAATTATCCGGGCGTCACACAAGCATTTGAGATTGGTACTCGACAAACTCAGAGAGCATCAATTCTATGCGAAGTTTTCCAAGTGTGAGTTCTGGCTTGACGAAGTTCTTTACCTTGGCCATATCATCTCAGCCAAGGGCATCGTTGTTAATCCCGAGAAGGTGTCTGCAATTGTGAATTGGGAACCTCCTCAGAATGTCAAGCAGCTCCGCTGTTTTCTTGGACTTGCAAGCTATTGTCGAAGATTCGTTGAGAATTTCTCTAAGATTGCAAAGCCTCTTTCCAACCTCCTCCAGAAGCATGTTAATTATGTCTGGATGCCTGAAGGTGATGTTGCTTTCAACACCCTCAAAGAGAAGTTAGTCACAACGCATGTTTTGACTCCTCCTAATGAATCCAAACCATTCAAAGTTTACCGTGATGCCTCCCTACAAGGTCTCGGTGTTGTGTTAATGCAAGAGAAGAAAGTTGTGGCTTACACCTCTCGTCGGTTGAAGCCCAACGAAAATAACTACCCCACTCATGACCTCGAGTTGGCGGCAGTTGTCCATGCTCTATTAACGTGGAGACATCTCTTGTTGGGAAGGAAAGTGGACATCTTCACTGATCATAAGAGCCTCAAGTACATCTTCACTCAACCCAACCTCAACCTCAGGCAGACTCATTGGGTCGATATGATTCAAGAATACAATCCGAGTATTGAATATACTCCAGGCAAGGCCAATGTCATTGCAGATGCTTTGAGCAGGAAGGCTTACTGCAACAGCTTAATTCTCAAGCCCTTCCAACTAGACCTTTGTGAAGCTTTCCGCGAACTAAACCTCCAAGTTGTTCCTCAAGGCTTCCTTGCCAACCTCCAAGTCTCTCCTACTTTGGAAGATCAAATTCGTGAGGCACAACTTCTTGATGCCATGGTGAAGAAGGTGAAACTGGGATTGCCAAGAGCCAACCCAAGTACAAGTGCTATCGCATTGATGACAAAGACACTCTATTCTTCGAGGATCGAATTGTGGTTCCTAAGGGTGATCTACGGAAAGTCATTATGAACGAGGCGCACAATTCCCTTCTATCCATTCATCCTGGAAGTGCGAAGATGTACCATGACCTCAAGCAGTCGTATTGGTGGACTCGAATGAAGCGCGAAATTGCTCAGTTCATGAACGAATGTGATGTCTGCAGAAGGGTGAAAGCAGAACACCAACGGCCAGTTGGTCTCCTCCAACCTCTTGCTATTCCAGAATGGAAGTTTGATCATATTGATATGGACTTCATGACTGGATTTCCCAAGTCCAAGAATGGAAATGATGCTATCTTTGTTGTCATCGATAAGCTTACTAAAGTGGCTCATTTCCTTCCAATCAAAGAATCTATCATAGCTGCTCAGTTGGCAGAGCTATACACCTCCAGGATTGTCTCTTTGCACGGCATTCCGCAATTGATATCTTCAGATCGTGGAAGCATCTTTACTTCTAAGTTCTGGGATGTAACGCCCTCGATGCGGCTATATCTCCCACGTGTCGAAGCACGACTTAGAGGCATAACCACATTGAAAGCAATGTCGCAAGTGAGGTAATCTTCACACAACCCATGTAATACATAAGGGAAAGAGATACATAGTTGGCTTACAATCGCCACTTCACACAATACATGAATAAAGCACTAAATCATCCAGATACAAACAAGGCCCGACTACGGAGCCAAAATAAAAGAAGACTACCCCAAATGATACACAGATCCCCGATCATCCTGACTGGGCTCCACTACTGATCAACTAGCACGAAACAACATAAAAGGACAAGATCTTCATCGAGCTCCTCCTTGAGCTTGGTTGTGTCACCTGTACGGTTTCATCGACACCTGCAATCTAGTTTTGGAAGTATCTGTGAGTCACGGGGACTCAGTAATCTCACACCCTCGCGATCAAGACTATTTAAGCTTATAGGTAAGGCAAGGTATGAAGTGGAGCTGCAGCAAGCGACTAGCATATATGGTGGCTAACCTATTCGCAAAAGAGAGCGAGAAGAGAAGGCAAAAGCATAGTTGAACAACTATGATCAAGAAGTGATCCTAGAACAATCTACGTCAAGCATTACTCCAACACCGTGTTCACTTCCCGGACTCCGCCGAGAAGAGACCATCACGGTTACACACGCGGTTGATGTATTTTAATTAAGATCAACTTCAGGTTTTCTACAACCGGACATTAACAAATTCCCATCTGCCCATAACCACGGGCACGGCTTTCGAAAGTTCAAATCCCTGCAGGGTGTCCCAACTTAGCCCATCACAAGCTCTCACAGTCAACGAAGGATATTCCTTCTAGCGGGAAGACCCGATCAGGCTCGGAATCCTGGTTACAAGATATCCTCGACAATGGTAAAAAAGTCCACCAACACCGCCCGAATGTGCCGACAAATCCCGATAGGAGGTGCACATATCTCGTTCTCAGGGCACACTCAGATGAGCTCTCCATACAACTAAAACCAAACCTCGAGTTTCCCTGAGGGGGCGCTGCACAGGGCTCTAGTTTGGACCAACACTCAGAGGAGCACTGGCCCGGGGGGTAAAATAATGATGACCCTCAGGAGCGCGACTCCCAAGGGAAAAGAAAAGGCTAGGTGGAGAATGGTAAAACCAATGTTCGGCATTGCTGGAGGAGTTTTATTCAAAGCAAACTGTCAAGGGGTTCCCATTATATCCCAACAAAATATCCATGTTCCAAACATGGAACAAGCTCCAATCTTCACCTGCAACTAACAATGCTATAAGTGGGGCTGAGCAAAGCGGTAACATAGCCAAACAACGGTTTGCTAGGACAAGGTGGGTTAGAGGCTTGGCTTAACCATATGGGAGGCATGATAAGCAAGTGGTAGGTATCGCAGCATAGGCATAGCAAAAGAGCAAGCAAACTGCAAGCAAAGATAGAAGTGATTTTGAGGGTATGGTCATCTTGCCTGAGATCCCGAAAGGAAGAAGAACGAGTCCATGAAGAAGACAAACGGACGTAGTCAAACGAATCCTCACAACTCCGGAACGGAACCGAAGCTAACGAGGGAAACAACCGGAAAGAAGAAAACAACATGGTAAACAACCATCACATAACATGGCATGATGCACAACCAAGTATGATGCATGTCCTGTTTAAATATGCATGGCATGGCAAAGGGCACAAACAAAACTACAAGTTAAGTGGAGCTCAATATGCAATGAGTTGCATATTGACGGAACATCACATCAATTATTTAGTTCTCTCTCGTTTAGGTACCCAACAATATTAAATGTTGTTAAACATGGAAAGAGATGAGGCATAACAAAACTATACCATCTAAACAATTTAAATGGGGCCGGATATAACAAATAACGAATCCGGTAAATCCCCATATGCATTTAGCAATTTGGTGCAACAACAACTTTAAACATTTAAATCTTATTATCATGATGCGAATGACATGTTTAAGTTATGCAAGTTTTATTAAAAGTTTGACAAGAGCATTATGAAGCATTTGTCACCATGGTGGAAAGGAAAGGGGTGCCATGGCAACGATAACGAAAACGGTGCCACGGCAGCGTTCCGGTTCCGGTAACTCGATTGAGACACCGATGCAAATGAGAAGGGTGCGGATGCGTGCAAAAGATGGTGGGCGCTCCCGGATTCCGGGTGTCCCACGAGTTAGTGGCATGGAAACGAGTGACAAAAAGGACACGGTGCAGACAAAGGGTGCATCTCATCCAACATGCATTCATTCGTTCACGGGCGTCGTCTCGGGGTTATACCTTCGAGGTGAGACTTTTCGGAACGGATCAAGTTCATAGCGGAAGTAGATGGTCTCGCCATGTTCGTAGTGGTAGTAGTAGTACTCATGCCGTAGTGGAAGTAGTGGTTCACGTACATGGTAGCGGCACATAGCAATCGTGGACGAACTTGGAAGGTCATCGTTAGTCGTTCACGGGTCTTCGGCGATGGTTGTGGTACAAGTTCTGTAGAAGTACGGGCGGCAGTAGTGGTACATGTCTATCGTTGCACGGGTCTCCGTAGATGTTCGGGGTCACGGCGAGGAACTTGATGCATCGTTGAACTTGGCGTCCGAGGAATCCCGCGTAGCCGTACACGAGTCGTAGTCGAACTTGACGGTTCTGTTACATGGTTCTTTGGAGACGATAATGGTGTATGGGTCTTTTGGCCCTGATAGTCATACACACATCCGAAGAGGAACTCGGCGTTCCGATGCGGTGTAGGGGTACATGCCGATGGTCGTCGTGGTACTTGATGATACGGGTAGTCGAACTAAACGAAAAACGGGTCTCCTCGGGGACTTGATGCATCCGAATTCTTCGGGTTTGTAGTAGTACTTGGCATTCGGAGTCCGGGTCTTGCAGGTGGTGTACTTGGTGCTTGCGGTTCCGATCCGGGGGTGCATGCGTCCACGGTAACACTGCATGGTGCAAAGAGGCGACGACTTGGGCGGTTCTGGCCAAGGACTCGGGCAACTTGTGTATGAGCTCGATGGGGCTTGGCTGCTGCTCGTCTCCTTCATCAGGTGACAGAACGAAGGCACAGCGGCACTGAACGGCGAAGTAGCAGCTACAGTGAGGCAGCGGTGCCATGGTGAGCTCGCAAGCGAGAACAACGATGAACTTGGCGCATTGGAGGTGGAGGGGAACACGACGAGGCGGACGACAGCAGCAAGCTCGCTGGCACGGCTGGTGGCATAGCTCGCCGGGCGACGGAGGCGCGACGCTGGTGAAGGGAGGCCACGGTAGAGGAACATGTCTCCGGCGACGAGGCGCAGCAGTGGCAGCGGCCATGGAGGACGGCAGCGTTGAGGCGGGGTAGAGCAGAGGTGGTGACGAGCGTGAGGAGGGAATGGCCACCCGGCTCCGCAAGCTCCTGGCGGAAGAGGAGAAGCTGCAGGGGTGGAGTTTGGCGGCGTCTCCCTGACGCGTGTGGGGCTGGAAGGAGCGGAGCGGGGACGACAGGGCGTGGTGCCTCGCTCCTCTCTCTGGCGAAGCAGGGAAGGAGGGGATCGAGGGAGAGGGCGCTGCGAGCAAGAGAGAGGGAGGCGCAGGTGGGAACGACCGAACGAGGAGGGGATCGGCCAGGAGATGGAGATCGGGCCTCTCTTGGCGGTGCTGGTGGGAAGACGAGGGAAGGGAGTGGGGAGCGAGAGGCTGGGCCTAGGGTTAGGAGAAGTGGCCTTGGAGGCCGGCCTGGGTGCGGGTGAACCAAGTGGGCCGGCGCGGAAATTTGCCTAGGGAGGCCCAGTCCAGGAAAACCTTTTTCTTTTTCATTACCCTCTGTTTATATAAATAAACAGTTTCAATAAAAGAAAAAGGTCAGGGAGCTAGAAGAGAAGTTTTTCGGATATAAAAATATCCTCAAACTCCTGGAACTATACTCTATTTGATAAAATTGCCTTGGATATCTTTAGAGGTAGAAAAATAAAACAAGTTTAAATATGATTCAAACTTGAGGCATTTTTGAACCTAACCAAAACAACTCCAAAGGATCTGAAATTTGACAGAGAGGTTGAAGGCATGGTCGAGAATTTATAGGAAAAGAATGAACATTAATAGAGAAGGGGAAATGGCACTTGCAAAAGAAAGGAACTAGAAGGAAAAGAGAAGGAGATGATGCATGGGACAAAGGCATTGGGATATTTTGCAAGTGTGTTTGCGGTAAATCCAAACGAATGGAAATATTTACTATAGCTCTCTAAATATCGAGAGGATACGTTTTAAAGAGAATCACCATGTGAATTCCCTCGGTTTAAATGGACCGAAGATCCATGCAATTTATTTAGTGAGTTTTAAAACGGGTTGCATGATGACATGATGCAATGCACATGATGCAAAGATGAAATGCAACAGACCAAACAAATCACACGATGAAATCCGGAAATCATGGAAGACACCTGAAGCTCCGGTCTTGGGGCGTCACATGGGACTCCTTTTGGAAGGCCATGGGCACCAACATTCACTTCAGCAGAGCCTTCCATCCTCAAACTAGTGGCCAAGTCGAGCGAGTCAATCAAATCCTTGAAGATATGCTCAGGGCTTGTGTCATTTCCTTCGGTATGAAGTGGGAGGATTGTCTTCCATATGCCGAGTTCTCCTACTACAACAGTTTCCAAGCGAGTTCGGGCAAGGCCCCATTCGAGATTCTCTATGGCAGAAAGTGTCGTACTCCTCTTAATTGGTCAGAGACTGGTGAACGCTAACTTCTTGGCAATGACTTAATCATAGAGGCTGAAGAAATGTGCAAAGTCATTCGTGAAAATCTCAAAGCCGCGAATCGCGCCAGAAGAGTTACTATGATAGCAAGCACCGTGACTTGTCTTTCGAGATCGGAGACCATGTCTACCTCCGCGTCTCTCTAATGAAAGGCACTCGTTGATTTGGTATCAAAGGGAAGCTTTCACCTAGATACGTGGGTCCTTTCAAGATCATTGGCAAAAGAGGTGACCTCGCCTATCAACTTGAACTTCCGTCCAACTTCACAAACGTGCACGATGTGTTTCACGTGTCACAGCTTGGCAAGTGCTTCAAGACTCCTGAGCGCACCATCAACTTCGAAGAGATTGATCTCCAAGAAGACATGTCTTATAATGAGCATCCCGTTGCTATTCTTGAAGAAACCGAGCGCAAGACTCGCAACAAGTCAATCAAATTCTTGAAAGTGAAGTGGTCACACCATTTTGACCGAGAAGCCACCTGGGAACGCGAGGATCACCTCCGTTCTGAATATCCGGAGTTCTTTCAATCCTAGATATCGGGCGAGATCCTTTCCTAGTGGTGGAGTGTTGTAACACCCCGGATGTAACTTGCCATATTTGTAACTCCAACTCTTGCCTTTTTCGGCTTTAAGTTATGAGATTCCCTTCGTGGTTGGGTTTTGTCTTTGTTTTGCATTTTGTTCATGTCATGCATTTCATATCATGTCATCATGTGCATTGCATTTGCATTCGTGTTCGTCTCATGCACCCGAGCATTTTTCCCGTTGTCCGTTTTGCAATCCGACACTCCTACGTGCACCGGCGTCCCCCTTTTGTATATTTTCGTGAGTGGGTGTTAAACGTTCTCGGAATGGACCGAGATTTGCCAAGCGGCCTTGGCACACCACCAGTAGACCGTCTGTCAAATTTCGTGCCATTTGGAGTCCGTTTGATACTCCAACGGTTAACCGGGTAACAGCGAAGGCCTCTTTTGTGTTGCAGCCCAACACCCCTCCAAAACAGCCCAATAACCCATCCAAACCTCTTCCATGTCCTCCACCGTCGGATCACGATCGCGTGGGCGAAAACTACAACTCATTTGGACACTCCTACCACCTCCTACCTATAAATAGGTGCCCCTCCCCGATTTTTCGCGCACACAAACACTAGCCCCGCCCACTCTCTGCCGCTGGACACGTCTGGATCAGACCGGACGCGTCCGCGCCGCCGCCTGCAGCCAATCAGCACCCGCCACGTGGCGCGTTCGCCACCGCCTCCCACCGCGCCGGCCCCCGGGGCCCGACTGCAGCCCTCCCGGCCCGTTCCTCTGGCGCCCGAGCGCCCGCGCGTCCGTCGCCATCCCTCGCCCGCTCTGCTCGCCGCCGGTCGCCGCGCCGCCTCCTCCACGTGCCTCGCCGCCCGCCGCCCGACTCCACCGGCGTCGCGCCGCTGCTTCACCCGCGTGAGCGTCGGACGCCGAGCTCCTCTCCGCCTCCTCTCCGACCGGGTCTGGCCATCCTCTACGCTCCGGCTCCCCTCCTTCCCCAACTCCGGCGAAGATCCCGGCGAGCCTCGATCCACGGACCCGTAACCCTAGATCTGAGATTTCGGAGGTGATTTTTTCACTAAGTCTTCTCCCCTGTAACATTGTATGCCCTTGTTCATCTTGCAATAACTCCATGACCGTAGCTTCATTTCATGCATACAAGATATACAAATGTTCATTGAGAGAAGCTCTTAATTTCATTCCATTGTGGCATGCTTGTTTGAGTCAATCTTGATGCCCTAATCATTGATGCAAGAGTTCTATAAAATGTTTCCTGCTGCTACTTATTAGTTTAGGGTGATTTGTCATTTTTGTCATATTTGATGTGTGCTTCATATGGGCCTGAGATCTACATGTGTTTTGCTCTATGCCATGCCATATTTACAGGGGTGCTTTTCATGTATTTTTGTGATCAATGTGGTGACTAGAACAAGCATGCAAATTAGCCTTCATGATATTGCTGATTTCAGGGACTTAGGATTCTACTAAGTCATTTTCCTTCTGTTATTTTTATGTCATGTAACCATGATGCTACAGTGAGATCCATGCTTGTTTTGAGTTGCTTCAGTAAGGATGTTTTGGACATATGGTTATGCTCTATCCATCTATGCCCCTGTTTGCAATTATGGAGTGCCCTAGCATGTATTAATCTTGCTCTACTTTTGCCATAAAATGTTCCTGGCAGATTGTTTACATGTTAATCAATTTTGCCATGGTTATTGTAGTTGATCCATGCATGCTATGAACTTGGTCTTGCCTTGGTTAGCTTCGTAAACATGTAATCTTGCTGTAGGTATGCTTGTCTTGTCATGCAATGCCTTGTGGTGAGTGATTTGAGCTCGCAAAGATGCCTTCATAATGTTGTTTATGCCATGCTCTGTTTTCTGCTAAGTCTGAAACTATTAATAAAACTTGCTATGTTTACATGGGAGCCATCATATATTCTGTGCCTTTTTGGCTCATCCTCAGTAAGGGACTTTTGTTCTATGTATTTAGTAGATTCATGTCGTGCCTTTGTTTGCTATGATTTGTTCCTGTAGCATGTTGTTTGCTTGCTCTAAACATTGCTTCCTGATGTTATTCCTGGCATGTTAGTATTTTCACTAAGTCTGTGAAGCTGATATCTTTTGCACTTTTGCCATGCTTGTTTCAACCTGCTCTTGTGTGGTTTAGCCGTAGATCAGTGTTCTTGTTTTGTCAAGCATCTTGAGGAAATCACTGCCATATGCTTTGTTTCTATGTTGGAGTGCAGTAGCTTAGTTTCTTGTTGCATTCTAGATGGCATCGTGTTGTTAATCACAGAATTGTGCCTTTGTTGTTTTGCTTGCCATTTGCAAAACCGTGCATCCGATTCCAGTGATCTTTATATCGATTTTGACTGAAATCATCTCATCTTTCGAGTGGCACACTTGGTTTGCCAAGTTGATGCCTTGTTCATCCTTTTCCAAGTCGAGCTCGTCGTCACGGATGCCGTCTTCGGGGCAGCACCCTGCGCGGTGACCGCTTTCCCCAAACACCCTCACGAAGAGGGTCGCGATGCCGTCATACTTGAATTGAAGGGTGCACCTTCCGCTCAAGCCGTGCGCGCGTTCGAGCGTCTGCCAGCCGTGGGTCAGGGCCACGCTGCCCGCTGCGGAGACCTCAACTGCAACCCACGAGGCCTTGCTGCAGCAATCGTCGGCCTGTAGCTAGAGGCCATCAAGACCCACGACCGGCAGCTTGCCGATGAAGGAGCGTGGAAGCTGGAGCCAGGTGCCGGTCGGCTTCTCCAACTGCATGATGAACTTAGGGAGCATGTTGGCCGAGTGGAAGCGCGGCATGGGAGGTCATGCGACCACGGAGCGCCTCCCCTCCTCGCAAGGGCTACCTCGCCCCCGGCGGCACCCACCACGAGAAGAAGCGCCGCCGCGGTCGGCCAGGGCGCGCCCTCGCCCTTGAGGAGCCACCATAGGGGTTGCGGCATTCTTGTGCGGGCGGCCCCGCACCCTCTTAGGAGGGGCAAATCACGTCCCTCCTTGGGGGCCTTCCCCTTCTCAGCAGCGGAGAACTTCCTCGTCGGCGCCATGGGATCTGTAGCAAGATGGCGGGACCAGGAGGAAGAAGAGGAAGCGGACTGTGAGAAGACAGAGATGAGCAAGGGGGCTCTGCCCCTTCCCTCATTTATAGCCAGGAGGAGGCCAACCGCCGGCCACGACGATCGCAAATAATGATGATTTTCCTCTGCATGCGGCAGAGTCTCGTCAAGTCGAACGATTGCCGAGGCAGCATGGGGAAGAAAGGCGTCCATGTCTCGTCAATCACCACGCGTCGATCGAGGCCGCAGGCGGTTGGGACTCACGTCGCTCCACACTTGCCCCTTGGCTTCGCCTTGAAGCCAAGCTCGAGCACGCCATGGGCCCGGGGGCTATTGTTGACGTCCTTGGAACGGGTGTACCTAGACTTGCCTGCCCGTGGCCCACGGTGTGGCTGCGTCAGTAGCCCGGTACGGCCTAGTTTCAGCAGCAACGACTCAAGACCCTTGCGAGGGACCAAGCCTCGCGAGGCGGACAATACCAAGACCTCCCTCGAGGGCAGCCTCACTAGGCGGCCTCCCGAGGAGCAGAGATATCAAGGCAAGGTACACCTCGCGAAGTTCACATGACATGAGCCATGACGACCAAGGCCAGGTAGGCACCAGCGGGTGCAGTGTACCAGTTTCTCTTTTGGTGCCAGGGAGGCAAGCGCAAGCACGGAGTCCCGAGGAATTAGGCAAAGGTTTCCATATTGGTACGACGAGACCAAGACCGCCAGGATGACAGGACGGAGGTCATCGCGGAGCCCACCACAGCGTCACCACCAGAGCCTTTGCAGGCAAAGACTACTTTTGTCATGATAACTTGTACTAGTTGTCTCCCTTTGAATTTGGCCGTTGTGGGATCCCTTCCCACCAACATTTGGGAAGAGGACCAAGGCCACTATAAATAGGACTTAGCCACCACCAGGGAGGGGGGGTCGGATCATTCAGGCCATCCTCACACCCACCAGCTCACCGAGCTCAAGAACACCTCACCTCCTAAGGTTGTTCAACCACTGTACTAGTTCATCCTCAGCCCCTCGAGGCAATCCACCACAAAGATGGAGTAGGGTATTACACCGCAAGGTGGCCTGAACCAGGATAAACTGTCGTATCTCTTGTCCCTTGGGTTCGTCGAGCTAGGCTATGGTAACATAGGGCTGGCAGGTTGGGTAGAAGGAGTTCTTCGTACGCACCCCAGTGTTCGAACCACTCAAGGGTCTGCGGAGCCCGGAATCCGACACCTGTGAACCGGTGCTTGGCATAGGTGATGATGATGTAGACCGCAGCGTCGCTCGGCTCCTGGCGGTGCCATCAGGGGCTGCGCCGGGCTCCCGCTGTCGGGAGCCAGTCACTTGGATGGCGTGGTGATGAGGTGGTGGCGCGTGTGGACCAATGACCCCGTTTGGGGCATTGGATGGGCCAGTTTGCTCCAGGGTGGTGCGTGTCCTGTGACCGCGGACGGAGGATTGCGATTCGCCTCAGGGGGAGCGTCACCGCCGTGACTATGTGATGTCTACTACACAACCTTCTTCTTGTAGATGTTGTTGGGCCTCCAAGTGCAGAGGTTTGTAGGACAGTAGCAAATTTCCCTCAAGTGGATGACCTAAGGTTTATCAATCCGTAGGAGGCGTAGGATGAAGATGGTCTCTCTCAAGCAACCCTGCAACCAAATAACAAAGAGTCTCTTGTGTCCCCAACACACCCGGTACAATGGTAAATTGTATAGGTGCACTAGTTCGGTGAAGAGATGGTGATACAAGTGGTATATGGATAGTAGATAAAGGTATTTGTAATCTGAAAATATAAAAACAGCAAGGTAACGAATGATAAAAGTGAGTGTAAACGGTATTGCAATGCTAGGAAACAAGGCCTAGGGTTCATACTTTCGCTAGTGTAAGTTCCCTCAACAATACTAACATATTTGGATCACATAACTATACCTCAACATGCAACAAAGAGTCACTCCAAAGTCACTAATAGCGGAGAACGAACGAAGAGATTATGGTAGGGTACGAAACCACCTCAAAGTTATTCTTTCCAATCAATCCGTTGGGCTATTCCTATAAGTGTCACAAACAGCCCTAGAGTTCGTACTAGAATAACACCTTAAGACACACATCAACCAAAAGCCTAATGTCACCTAGATACTCCAATGTCACCTCAAGTATCCGTGGGTATGATTATACGATATGCATCACACAATCTCAGATTCATCTATTCAACCAACACAAAGGACCTCAAAGAATGCCCCAAAGTTTCTACCGGAGAATCACGACGAAAACGTGTGCCAACCCCTATGCATAGGTTCATGGGTGGAGCCCGCAAGTTGATCACCAAAACATACATCAAGTGAATCACGTGATATCCCATTGTCACCACAGATATCCACGGCAAGACATACATCAAGTGTTCTCAAATCTTTAAAGACTCAATCCGATAAGATTACTTCAAGGGGAAAACTCAATTCATTACAAGAGAGTAGAGGGGGGAAGAAACATCATAGGATCCAAGTATAATAGCAAAGCTCGCGATACATCAAGATCGTATCATCTCAAGAACACGAGAGAGAGAGAGAGATCAAACACATAGCTACTGGTACATACCCTCAGCCCCGAGGGAGAACTACTCCCTCCTCATCATGGAGAGCACCGAGATGATGAAGATGTCCACCGGAGAGGAATTGCCCCCTCCGGCAGGGTGCCGGAACAGGTCTAGATTGGTTTTCAGTGGCTACGGAGGCTTCTGGCGGCGGAACTCCCGATCTATGTTGCGTTCTGGAAGTTTTAGGTTACGTAGGTATATATGGGTGCAGGAGGTACGTCAGGGGAGCCACGAGGGCCGCACGGGACAGGGGGCACGCCCCCCCTCATGAGCACCTCGTTCCTTCCTTGACGTGGGGTCCAAGTCCATCAGGTGTGTTTCCTTCCAAAAATAACTTCTCCAGTTGATTTCGTTCCATTTCGACTCCGTCTGATATTCCTTTTCTTCAAAACACTGAAATAGGCATAAAACAACAAATCTGGGCTGGGCCTCCGGTTAATAGGTTAGTCCCAAAAGTATTTTAAAAGTGGAAAATAAAGCCCAATATTGCCCAAAACAGTAGATAATATAGCATGGAGCAATCAAAAATTATAGATACGTTGGAGACGTATCAAGCATCCCCAAGCTTAATTCATGCTCGTCCTCGAGTAGGTAAATGATAAAAATATAATTTTTGATGTGGAATGCTAGTTGGCATAATTTCAATGTAATTCTTCTTAATTTTGGCATGAATATTCAGATCCATAAGATTCAAGACAAAAGTTCATATTGACATAGAAAATAATAATACTTCAAGCATACCAACTAAGTAATTATGTTTTCTCAAAATAACATGGCCAAAGAAAGCTATCCCTACAAAATCATATAGTCTAGCTATGCTCCATCTTCACCACACAAAATATTTAAATCATGCACAACCCCAATGACAAGCCAAGCAATTGTTTCATACTTTTGATGTTCTCAAACTTTTTCAATCTTCACGCATTACATGAGCGTGAGCCATGGACATAGCACTATAGGTGGAATAGAATGGTGGTTGTGGAGAAGACAAAAAGGAGAAGATGGTCTCACATCGACTAGGCGTATCAACGGGCTATGAAGATGCCCATCAATAGATATCAATGTGAGTGAGTAGGGATTGCCATGCAACGGATGCACTAGAGCTATAAGTGTATGAAAGCTCAAAAAAAAGAAACTAAGTCAGTGTGCATCCAACTTGCTTACTCACGAAGACCTAGGGCAATTTTGAGGAAGCCCATCATTGGAATATACAAGCCAAGTTCTATAATGTAAAATTCCCACTAGTATATGAAAGTGACAACATATGAGACTCTATATATGAAGAACATGGTGCTACTTTGAAGCACAATATATGAGACTCGCTATATCATGGTGCTACTTTGAAGCACAAGTGTGGAAAAAAAGGATAGTAGCATTGCCCCTTTTTATTTATTTTCTTTTTTTTGGGCCTTCTTTTTTTCTTTGGCCTTTCTCTTT
>NC_041382.1:293284195-293307120 GCF_002162155.2 Triticum dicoccoides | reverse complement strand
TTTTTTATTGGGACAATGCTCTATTGAATGATGATCATCACACTTTTATTTATTTACAACTCAATGATTACAACTCGATTCTAAAACAAAGTATGACTCTATATGGATGCCTCCGGCGGTGTACCAGGATATGCAATGAATCAAGAGTGACAAGTATGAAGAAATTATGAACGGTGGCTTTGCCACAAATACTATGTCAACTACATGATCATGCTAAGCAATATGACAATGATGAATGTGTCATGATGAACTATGTGGTGGAAAGTTGCATGGCAATATATCTCGGAATGGCTATGGAAATGCCATAATAGGTAGGTATGGTGGCTGTTTTGAGGAAGGTATATGGTAGGTGTATGATACCGGCGAAAGTTGCGCGGTACTAGAGAGGCTAGCAATAGTGGAAGGGTGAGAGTGCGTATAATCCATGGACTCAACATTAGTCATAAAGAACTCACATACTTATTGCAAAAATATATAAGTTATTCATTGAAAAGTATTACGCGCATGCTCCTAGGGGGATAGATTGGTAGGAAAAGACCATCGCTCATCCCCGACCGCCACTCATAAGGAAGACAATCAATAAACACCTCATGCTCCGACTTCGTTACATAACGGTTCACCATACGTGCATGCTACGGGAATCACAAACTTCAACACAAGTATCTCTCAAATTCACAACTACTCAACTAGCATGACCCTAATATCACCATCTCCATATCTCAAAACAATCATCAAGCATCAAACTTCTCATAGTATTCAACACACTCATAAGAGAATTTTATTATTCTTGAATACCTAGCATATTAGGATTTTAAGCAAATTACCATGATATTTAAGACTCTCAATAAAATCTAAGTGAAGCATGAGAGTTCATCTATTTCTTCAAAATAAAACTACCACCATGCTCTAAAAGGATATAAGTGAAGCACTAGAGCAAATGACAAACTACTCCGAAAGATATAAGTGAAGATCAATGAGTAGTCGAATAATTGTGCAACTATGTGAAGACTCCCTAACATTTAATAATTTCAGATCTTGGTATTTTATTCAAACAGCAAGAAAAGAAAAATAAAATGACATTCTAAGAATAACAAACATCATGTGAAGAAGCAAAAACTTAGGATCAACCGATACTAACCAATAGTTGTTGAAGAAGAAAGGTGGGATGCCAACCGGGGCATCCCCAAGTTTAGACGCTTGAGACTTCTTGATTATTATCTTGGGATGCCTTGGGAATCCCCAAGCTTGAGCTTTTGTGTCTCCTTAATTCCTCTCATATCACGGTCTCCCTAAATCTCAAAAGCTTCATCCACACAAAACTCAACAAGGACTCGAGAGATAAGTTAGTATAAACCATTGCCAAAACCTTATCATACTCTACTGTAGCAAACCACTAAAATTATTATTCAACATTGCATACTAAATGCCTCTGCATATTTAATAGTCCTATCCTCAAATAGAATCATTAAAGAAGCAAACATATGCAAACAATGCAAACATAACAGCAATCTGCCTAAACAGGATAGTCTATAAAGAATGCAGCAACATCCATACTTCCCTAACTCCAAAAATTATGAAATAAAATTCCTACTGTAGTAAATTTATCAGAGCATAATATGAAAAAGGTTTCAATATTTTATCACATTCTGACTTTTCTAGGGAATTATTGCAACAGCGGTAAACTTTCTGTTTTCAAACAGCAACATGTATACTTGTAACATAGGCATAGTAAAGGCTATCAATGCCACTTTTATTGAAATAAAAGATGCAAAACATTGTTCTAAATAACAGCAAGCAAATCCTGACAAAATAAATTGACGCTCCAAGCAAAACACATATCATGTGGTTAATAAAAATATAGCTCCAAGTAAAGTTACCGATGAACGAAGACGAAAGAGGGGATGCCTTCCGGGGCATCCCCAAGCTTAGGATCTTGGCTATCCTTGAATATTAACTTGGGGTGCCTTGGGCATCCCCAAGCTTAGGCTCTTGCCACTCCTTATTCCATAGTCCATCGAATCCTTACCCAAAACTTGAAAACTTCACAACACAAAACTTAACAGAAAACTCGTAAGCTCCGTTAGTATAAGAAAATAAATCACCACTTCAAGGTACTGTAATGAAATCATTATTTATTTATATTGGTGTTATACATACTGTATTCTAACTTCTCTATGGTTTATAAACTCTTTTACTAGCCATAGATTCATCAAAATAAGTAAACAACACATGAAAAACAGAATCTGTCAAAAACAGAACAGTCTGTAGTAATCTGGATCAAACGTATACTTATGGAACTCATAAAAATCTAAAATAAATTGCTGGACCTGAGTAATTCATTTATTAATCATCTGAAAAAAGAATCAACTAAATATCACCCTCCAAATAAAAATGGCAGCAATTCTCGTGAGCGCTAAAGTTTCTGTTTTCTTACAGCATGATCAACAAGACTTTGCCCAAGTCTTCCCAAAGGTTCTACTTGGCACAAACACTAACTAAACACATAAAACCACATCTAAACAGAGGCTATATGAATTATTTATTACTAAACAGGAACAAAACGCAAGGAACAAGAATAAAATTGGGTTGCCTCCCAACAAGCGCTATCGTTTAATGCCCCTAGCTAGGCATGATGATTTCAATGATGCTCACATAAAGGATAAGAATTGAAACATAAAGAGAGCACCATGAAGAATATGACTAGCACATTTAAGTCTAACATACTTCCTATGCATAGGTATTTTGTGAGCAAACAACTTATGGGAACAATAATCAACTTGCATAGGAAGGTAAAACAAGCATAACTTCAAAACTTTAAGCACATAGAGAGGAAACTTGATATTATTACAATTCCTACAAGCATATGTTCCTCCCTCATAATAATTTTCAGTAGCGTCATGAATGAATTCAACAATATAACCAGCACCTAAAGCATTCTTTTCATGATCTATAAGCATAGAAATTTTATTACTCTCCACATAAGCAAATCTCTTCTCATGAATAATAGTGGGAGCAAACTCAACAAAATAACTATCATGTGATTGAAAATTAAGATCAAGATGACAAGTTTCATGGTTATGATTATTCTTTAAAGCATATGTGTCATCACAATAATCATCATAGATAGGAGGCATGCTTTCATCATAATAAATTTGCTCATCAAAACTTGGGGGACAAAAAATATCATCTTCATCAAACATAGCTTCCCCAAGCTTGTGGCTTTGCATATCATTAGCATCATGGATATTCAAGGAATTCATACTAACAACATTGCAATCATGCTCATCATTCAAATATTTAGTGCCAAACATCTTATAGATTTCTTCTTCAAGCAATTGAGCACAATTATCCTTTCCATCATACTCAAGAAAGATATTAAAAAGATGAAGCGTATGAGACAAACTTAATTCCATTTTTTGGTAGTTTTCTTTTATAAACTAAACTAGTGATAAAACAAGAAACTAAAAGACTCGATTGCAAGATCTAAAGATATACCTTCAAGCGCTAACCTCCCCGGCAACGGCGCCAGAAAAGAGCTTGATGTCTACTACACAACCTTCTTCTTGTAGACGTTGTTGGGCCTCCAAGTGCAGAGTTTGTAGGACAGTAGCAAATTTCCCTCAAGTGGATGACCTAAGGTTTATCAATCCGTAGGAGGCGTAGGATGAAGATGGTCTCTCTCAAGCAACCCTGCAACCAAATAACAAAGAGTCTCTTGTGTCCCCAACACACCCAATATAATGGTAAATTGTATAGGTGCACTAGTTCGGCGAAGAGATGGTGATACAAGTGGTATATGGATAGTAGATAAAGGTATTTGTAATCTGAAAATATAAAAACAGAAAGGTAACGAATGATAAAAGTGAGCGTAAATGGTATTGCAATGTTAGGAAACAAGGCCTAGGGTTCATACTTTCGCTAGTGTAAGTTCCCTCAACAATACTAACATAATTGGATCACATAACTATCCCTCTACATGCAACAAAGAGTCACTCCAAAGTCACTAATAGCGGAGAACGAACGAAGAGATTATGGTAGGGTACAAAACCACCTCAAAGTTATTCTTTCCAATCAATCTGTTGGGCTATTCCTATAAGTGTCACAAACAGCCCTAGAGTTCGTACTAGAATAACACCTTAAGACACACATCAACCAAAACCCTAATATCACCTAGATACTCCAATGTCACCTCAAGTATCCGTGGGTATGATTATACGATATGCATCACAGAATCTCAGATTCATATATTCAACCAACACAAAGGACCTCAAAGAGTGCCCCAAAGTTTCTGCCGGAGAATCACGACGAAAACGTGTGCCAACCCCTATGCATAGGTTCATGGGCGGAGCCCGCAAGTTGATCACCAAAACATACATCAAGTGAATCACGTGATATCCCATTGTCACCATAGATATCCACGGCAAGACATACATCAAGTGTTCTCAAATCTTTAAAGATTCAATCCGATAAGATTACTTCAAGGGGAAAACTCAATTCATTACAAGAGAGTAGAGGGGGGAAGAAACATCATAGGATCCAAGTATAATAGCAAAGCTCGCGATACATCAAGATCGTATCATCTCAAGAACACGAGAGAGAGAGAGAGAGAGATCAAACACATAGCTATTGGTACATACCCTCAGCCCCGAGGGAGAACTACTCCCTCCTCGTCATGGAGAGCACCGGGATGATGAACATGTCCACCGGAGAGGGATTGCCCCCTCCGACAGGGTGCCGGAACGGGTCTAGATTGGTTTTTGGTGGCTACGGAGGCTTCTAGCGGCGGAACTCCCGATCTATGTTGCGTTCTGGAAGTTTTAGGTTACGTAGGTATATATGGGTGCAGGAGGTACGTCAGGGGAGCCATGAGGGCCCCACGAGACAGGGGGCGCGCCCTAGGGGGGGGCGCCCCCACCCTCGTGAGCACCTCGTTCCTTCCTTGACATGGGGTCCAAGTCCATCAAGTGTGTTTCCTTCCAAAAATAACTTCTCCGGTTGATTTCGTTCTGTTTCGACTCCGTCTGATATTCATTTTCTTCAAAACACTGAAATAGGCATAAAACAGCAAATCTGGGCTGGGCCTTCGGTTAATAGGTTAGTCCCAAAAGTAATATAAAAGTGGAAAATAAAGCCCAATATTGCCCAAAACAGTAGATAATATAGCATGGAGCAATCAAAAATTATAGATACGTTTGAGACGTAGCCCCTCGGCTGGACAAGGAGGGACAGGAGGAATAATCTCTCTACCCGTACCTCGCGAAGCATGGTCGCCGGGATGTTGTTGGTGTTGTCCTTCTCCGGTGCATCCCACTCCTGCTTCGGTCGCGGGGGAGGTGGTAACAACGCCGCCTACGCCGACCACGTCCCCCGCAGCATCCACATCATCATGCATCCCCGCAGTCCCCGCGGTGTCTGTGGTCGCGGGCAGCGGGGCCTTCGAGGTAGAGGGTGAGCTGCGGCACCGGGCTTCTTCTTGGGTGCCATAGTTGATGGAGCCGTCGATGACAAAAATGGCGATGAAGATGATGCGCTGCTTACGCTCTAGGGTTCGCACAAGTGACTCCCCCTACCCGGCGTGCCAAAGATGTCATTGGAAACCACGGCCACCTATGGGGCCATGAGCCCCTTTGTGGTTCGGCGGGGGATGAGCATGTTGGACAAAGAACGGAGAAGCGTAACACAGCACGGCAGAGATCACACAGGTAGTTTTACCCAGGTTCGGGCCACCGTGAGGCGTAATACTCTACTCCTGCTTTGGTGGATTGATGCTGGATTATGGTGGAAAATGTAGCGCTCTTGCCCGGCAGGGTTGCCTCGGGGCGAGAGCGGCTATGCGCGTAAGAATGTGCGAGGGTCCGAATCACTTCTATGGTTGCCATGGGATTCCTTTTATAGGTCAAGGGGTCACCACAGTGGCAAATCAGTCTTTCACATACTGATTAGATAACAAACAGTGTTATCATACCGAACTCTGCAAGTGGATAGAGTGCATTAAATGTGCCGCTTAGTGTCACATCACAGCATGCCCGGCAAGCCTCGCCAAGCTATTTTGCCAGCTTCGTGCCTGCTTGCTTGACACGTCTCAGGATGGGTGTCATTTGGAGGTGTTTGCCATAGGAAGTGGCTGCCATGTGGCAGGAAGGAGCCACTTAGTCACTTAGGGGCTTAACACCGCACCGATCGATGACTTGCATCGCTGTGAGGTGGAGCAGTGAAGCTTTGGCGGGGCAGGCCGCCCTTGCTGCGCCGGACAAGCCTACCGGGGCAGTCTGGTGGCTCGTCTTCGGGGCAATCCTCGTCCTCGCCAGGCTCGCCTGCCCGGCAAGGGAGGTTTTTCTCTTAGTGATATCTTTCTTCTCTGGCTTGACTTGGTCTTCTTGATCTGCACTTTGATCCTTCAAATACCTGATCTTTGGTGCTTGGTCTGATCTTGGATACTGCAATCTTGTCCATAGGCCTGTGCATAGTCTGGGCAAGAGACCAGGGGTTTGTTGCAACCACACCCTGGTTCATCATTCTTTATTTGGTGCTTATGTAATTCTTGAACATATGTACATGTGAATCGAATAATGCATTGGTTGTTTGAACCTGATTGAATAAAGTTATAGCCTATTTTCAAGTTCAAGTTAGGTACAATTTTAAATAGCAGCAATTAAAATAGGGTGAAATTACGGTGTGCAGATCATTACGGTGCACATGGTCTATAAACAGCGTGTGTGATATGCATCATAACCCGACACGGTTCATGGAGAGGAAACGTGTGTAACAATGCACATAGTTGCCGTTTGCAAAGCGTGTGTCGTGTCAGACACTACCACAAATGGTGCGGGAAAACTAAATGTATGTGATTGTCTACCTATCGTACACGGTTTACAATCATGAACTGTTTGTGATGCGCCAGGCATTGTACACGTAGAGCCAGTTTGGTACGTGTCTGGAATGTGCCTGGTTTGAGGTAAAACCACAAAACTCCGACTACAATGGCAATGCGAGCACAAACGAGTAGCAAGGATGAAGCGTTTGGGATATTCGAGATATCAAAAATGGTTATACAGGGACAACTGTATGCATCAAGGCTCCCTATCCCCAATGGTTTCTGGATCGTGTGGGAAGGACCCCCCCTATCGCAGTCACTCACTAGGCGACGGTTCAGAATGCCATTGCAAAAAGGGGTTAAAACCGTTTGTATAGCACCTTGTTGTACCAGTGATAGAAGAACTCATGCGATAGGTCATCATTCCGACGCGGGTATGATGGATGAATCGTGTGGGATGTATTCAAGCTTCGCATATAGTTTTATAGGGACAACCGTATGTGCTCTTACATCGAATCGCATATAGTCGAGGAAAAGTAAATGTGTGTGATTGTCTACTTCTATAATTGTGAACTGTTTGTGATGGGTCGCGCATCGTAAACGTAGCACCACAGAATACCGACTGCGATGGCAATGCGAGCACAAGCGAGTTGCCAGGATGAAGCGTTTCGGATATTTGAGATATCGGAAACAGTTTCATAGGGACAACGGTATGCATCAAGGCTCCCTATCCCTGATGGTTTCTGGTTCGTGTGGGAAGGACCCCCTATCACATTCACTCACTTGGCAACGGTTCAAAACACCGTCGCGGAAAGGGGTTAAAAAATGTTTGTATAGCACCTCAATGTACCAGTGTTACCTCAGTTTTTTGATGGTTTATTCATGAATCTTGATTTGAAATTTTAATATTAATGTTAAACGTCTTGAGAAGACTGGTGAGATCCACTTAAAAGTGTCATTGCTTGGCTATATCAGGAAATAATCTTCATATAGATGAAGTACTAAATTCTCTTAATTGAGAAATCAAATAATAGAATACTGATGGGGAACGTTGCATGGAAAACAAAAACTTTCTACGCACATGTAAGATCTATCCATGGAGATGCATAGCTACAAGAGGAGGAGAGCTTCTACATACCCTTGTAGACCGCTAAGCGGAAGTGTTCATCACGCGGTTGATGTAGTTGTACTCTTCGCGATCCGATCACGATCGAACTGATCTAGTGCCAAACGGACGGCGCCTCCGAGTTTAGCACACATGCGGCTCGATGACGTCTCCTCCTTCTTG
The DNA here is from genome assembly GCF_002162155.2 of Triticum dicoccoides. NCBI lineage: Eukaryota > Viridiplantae > Streptophyta > Magnoliopsida > Poales > Poaceae > Triticum > Triticum dicoccoides. The sequence goes on along the minus strand of NC_041382.1, from coordinate 293,299,018 downwards.
ATCCAGCAAGCGGGAGAGGAGAAGTAGATGGGATCACAACCAACACAACGACGTGGTCGTGATGGTGGTGGTGGAGCACCGACAGCGCTTCGCTAAGCATCGGCGGGACGAGGCGGTGGAACTATGGAGTAACAGGAGAGAGAGAGGGGGGCGTCAAGGGCTTGGTGTGTCCTATTGGGGCGCCCCCTCCCCTATATATATATAGCTGGAGGGGCGTGGGAAACAGCCACTCCAAGCCCTAGGGCGCAACTAAGGGGGAGAGGACTTGGACTCCAAGCTCAATCCTATTCCTACTAGGACTCCTTCCTTTTTTGCCTTCCCTAGCAACATGGGCTTTTGAGGACTTGGTGTACCTAACCCAATAAGGCCTGGGCGCCTCCCCGCAGCCCATGCTAGCTCCTGGGTCGTGGTGGACCCACTTGTGGACTTTCGAACCCCTTTAGAATCTTCCAGAAACTTCTAGAAGCTTCCCAGTACAATACCAAAAAACTACACCTTTTTCGGGAACCCAAAATATGACTTCCCATATATAAATCTTTACCTCTCGACCATTCAGAGACTCCTCGTGACGTCCGGAGTCTTATCCGGGACTCCAAACAACATTTGGTTACCACTCATCAAATATCTCAATACTACTCTAGCGTCAATGAACATTAAGCGTGCGACCCTGCGGCTTCAGGAATTATGTAGTCATGACCGAGACACCTCTCCGGTTAATAACCAATAGTGGGACCTGGATGCCCATATTGATTCCTACATATTCCAGTGAAGCACATGCTCTAGTGAAGCAAAATGGGTGGGAAATTGTACATGTGTCATTGGCTGCATGTTTAGGTCTCATTTAAGGAATGGGAATGAATTACAAACTTCTCGTCGTCCTGAAACATTGAGAATCTCGGTTTTTAAATCCCAGTAAATCGAAAACTCACCCAAAAAACATGAAACTTGGCATGGTTTTATGACATGGCACATATATGTCGTGGTAATAAAATCGTTCAGTTTGAGACAAGGCGCACACATTAATAGCCAACAAAGTCCTTTTGAAACAAATAGCTAACACATTAATATCGCAAACGGTTGTATCATATGAACCGCATGTTCCTGTAACCATTTAAGTGCGGCCACTACCTCTGCCAAAATTTAACCATACTCGGTGGCGTGCGTGCAACTATTTGATTAGACGGGACGAGCGTGAGAAGTCCGTTGTGCAGGCTCGACGGGACATGTGCGAGTAGTCTGCCACGCAGGCTCGATGAGATGCATGCATCATGTCCACCTTGAAGGCTCGATGGGACACGTGCGAGCAGCAAGGCCTCCCATCACTGGTGCGCGTCGGTCCTAAACAAACGGTTTTTAACCCCTTTCTGCGACGGCATTTGGAACCGTCCCAAGTGAGTGTGGGCGATAGGGGGTTCCTTCCCACACGAGCCAGAAACCGTCGGGGATAGGGAGCCTTCATGCATATAGTTATCCCTATATAACCGTTTTCAATATCTCGAATATCCCAAACGCTTCATCCTTACTACTCGTTTGTGCTTGCATTGCCATCGCAGTCGGAGCTTTGTGGTTCTGCCTAAAACCAGGCAGATTCCACGCACGGGAGTTTTCCAGGCAGATTCTACGCACTGGAGTTTTACGATGCCTAGCACATCACAAATAGTTCATGATTATAAACCGTGTACGATAGGTAGACAATCACACACATTTAGTTTTCCCGCACCATATGTGATGGTGTCTGACATCACACATGCTTTGCAAATGGCAACTGTGTGTATGCTAGCACATGTTTCCTCTCTGTGAACCGTCTCAGATTATGGTGTATATCGCAAATGTTTGTGTTTTACCAACCGTGTGTGCCGTAATGACCTGCACAACATAATTTCGCCCTAATTTAATTGCTGCTATTTAAAATTGTACCTAATTTAAACTTGAAAGTAGGCTATTGCTTTATTCATATCCATCAGGTTCAAACAACCAATGCATTATTCGATTCACAGGTAAATATGTTTAAGAATTACAGAAGCACCAAATAAATAATGATGTACCAGGGTTCTATACTTGTGCTATTACAGATGGTAAAAAAGAGGCAACAGACATTCCAGTTGCTGAACAAGGTGAAGCGGAATGGCCCTGTTGTGCTCTCCTGGATGCAGAAGGCATGCAGGACTCTAGTCCAACCCCTTGTGATGGCCGGCCGCCAATCATGTAGTTTGAGAGGTAATCTTGAGTAAACTGCTTCAGGATCCACTACAAAAGAAAAAAGATTCAGATATTGTCATCTAACACAACTCATTACGAGTAGTAAAAAGAAGGCTACATGGTTCTTACTTACCATCCTGTAGTTCACTATTGTCTTGCATAAAGTGTAAATAAATAGTTTGATTGACATCTTTTGACCCATTTTAGTAACAATCTTTATCAGTTTCCTCACTTGATGTTGGTTCATGGATATCTCATTGCCCCATACGCAGAAAGGGTCAAAGTATGGATCTTTGGCAATGATATATGTACCTAAAACCACCAAGTTAATATTAGAAGCTAAACTACAATTGAAAAATGATGTAGTACAACACTCCATCCATCCCATTATATAATATTTTATTACATGTATATCTAGACATCATTAGAACATTAAGGTAACACTCTTCCTTGTTGCTATGTAGCCTGGGATTGCATATTTAGTCATTCAGTACAATGCATGTTGCTAAACAACAATTGAAAAACGAAAAGGCATGTTAACTGCAATATCCTTAACAGCAACCAAATATCGTAATTCATAGTGGTATTGTTGAAACTGTTATTGATGAAATTGAACTACACGATAAATAGTTGCACATATAGAGCATCACATTGTGAAGAACTGAAATAAACAAGTCATAAGGACATCTCTAGGCGATCCTTAAAAAGTTAAAGGACTAAAACCCTTAATGGATATATATATATAGGACAAGACTATTCTAATCCTAGAATTAAAATAACTATTTGGATCACGGCTTGCCCTATATAGACGCGCCTGGATGCTTGTGAACTTCCGAGACCACCCGAATTTACAACCTTAGAAAAAAAACTACCCCGCATCCTCAACCTCGCACCCCCGACCCCCACCACCCACCCTAGACGCCGCCGCCACCGTCCCACCCTACGTCGCCGCCGCCACCTGCCCACCCCGCGTCGCCGCCTACCTCTTAAAGCCCGCGCGCCACTGCCCCCAACAGCCACGGCCGTCGCCGTCCCTGGCAACCCCGGGCACCATCGTCCCCGGCAACCACCTGAGTCGCCGCCTCGGCAACCCAAGGGACCGCCGACACCGGCCTTCTCCCACGATGCCACCTCCAGCCTCCTCCCATGGCGCCACCGCCGGCCTCTGCCACCACGTCAGTCGCGGCCCCGGCCAGCGCGCGATCCGCAATCATGCGACGCGTCGACCCCAGCCACCGCGCGCGCCGGAAGCTACATCCATCGCCCCTCCACTCCAACCATCACCTCGACAATTGGCGCAACATTTCCTCTGCTCCGGCACGACCTTCCCCCATCCGGCGTGACCTTCCCTCCCCACCGGTGTGGACTGCCATCTGCTCTGGTGTGCCCTCCCGGCCCTCCACAGCCCCATCCCCATCCTCCCTCGAACATCTTCCTCTCGCCTACAGCCACCTATGCCATCTTCGTCCTTCCTCCCGCTGTTCAACTACAGCAACTCGCACCGTTCAACTAAATCACCTAATGCCTCCCATCTCTATTTTATCCTCAGTCAGCAGCGGAAACGCCGGCAGCCGAGCCATCTCCTTTAGATGCTCTATGTGCAGCCGTTGGCTTCTCGCATGCCATCAATGTGCCTTCTCCCTCCTGTGCACGATGGACTTCCTCCCGCGTAGCCTGTGACCTTCTTACTCCCGTGCGGATGCTAGCCAGCACTTGCAATCTCGCCGACCCATTGTCCGATGCCGCTTCAGACCCCTTTGGTATCGTTGCTTGAGAGCCCTGTGGTGTTGCTGCAATTGCTTCAAATTTTGAGTTGTGCTACTACATGTCTACTGGTTCCTTCCTCCATCTGATGTCGCTCATGCTACTATTGTTCAACATCACGCCATTGTAGAGGGTACATGGCAGGTCGAGTTGATTTCTCATGGTCGTTCGAATAGAAAATGGCAGTGACATTGCGATGGTCGGTGTCTAGAATGCATGGTCAAAACTAAAGTCTAGGTGTTGCTAGGTACATTTAGAGTAAGACGTTTACATTTTTCTTCAGGAAGACATTTGTAAGTCTGAACATCGTGTTCCTTTTTCTTCAGGAAGACATTTGCTTTAAAAAGAACTACATCTCATCAGATCACTTATAAAAATAAGATGAGTGCACTAACATATTCAGTTTTTAGATGTTCTACAGTCTCTGAACAAAATCTGTTCTTTCATCCACAAAACGTGTTTACAGTCCTGGATCAGCAGTCACACTTTAATTTTTACTATTTCTGCATTACACAGAAAATGAAGGTGCCCTCCTAGGCATGGTGAAATCTTCCCCATCCGTGATGAACAGCGGCAACCTCGATTTACGACTCGCAGTTTGCAATCGTTGCATGGTAAAGTTTTCATTCCAAGTTTCTTTCACATGACATTATTTTTATTGACATTGTGGTAGGGAAAAATAGTATGTTTCATCGAAAATCCTTGGGCGCTACTATGGACTCGAGTATCCTACATAGGCATGATATTCAATATTTACTTTAACTATTACATTGAGATACTGAACCACTTGATCCTCAATGCTCGTGCCCGATCCCAACCTGCTATCCCTGAAGACCGCATATACATTACAGTCGCCCCTACCTCTGCGCCACTGCTGTAACCTGCACCCTGCAAAAAAATGCAAGTTCAGATTCAAATAAACAAGAAGTTAAAAAGGTATTGCCTTCACTCATGTTGTTTTGCCAATGATCTTTAGCTTGTTCAGTAGCTCGTAAACAATTGCCAAAAGCTCGTAACTTCAGAATCATAAGTTGATAGTTTGCCTACAGGGACAACCATGCTGATGGTGGTTGAAGAACAATTCTGAATTATTATTATTGGGACTGAAGGCCACGTTTTATGCACGATGTGGCAGGATTCTAGGGATTGTTTTGAGGCGGTCGATGGCTTTTGAGAGATGTTTTCATACTTACAAGTTTGAAGGGGTTCAAAGCTCATTTATACAAGGAGGAATGGCAATTTGGTTGCACATCTGTTTGCAAAAAAGAGCACTAAAACTAGATGTACTTTCTATTTCTTTACTTGTAACCCCCTACCTACCTGATTGAGACTATTCAATTAGAGTTAGTTTTGCCTCAATAATGAAGTGGCAAGAATTATTTTTTAAAAGAAAGACTGGTGCATCTACTTCGTTGGTGGTAATTCCATCATTTTTGTTTTTCAAAACAAACACAAAAATGATGCTCATAGTTAACAAAAAAACCTCTATCTAGGCGTTTAATGTTCTTTTCTTATTCAACGTGTTGATAGTTTGTATAAAAAGACGAAAAATGATGTTAAAAAACAAACAAATGAGCGTTTAATCAAAAAAGAGTGCCTAAAACATAAACTCTAAAAATTTCACAGAACCAAAAAAACTATTCGTAAGTTAAAAATAGATCATAGAAGTCCAAAATTAAAAGCAAAAGAGCGAGCATTTCTTGAAGACAAAAAAATGTGGATGCAAAGTTCATATTCTCTATCGCGGATAGTTCAAAAATATTCACTTACGGCAAAACACACACATTGGGTATCCAAAAATAAAGAAGCGAACACACCCTAAACCATGAAGTTCAAATTTTAAAAATAGAGAAGTCTGAAGTTTATTAAAGAAATAAAAACAAATTTTCTTTGTTCCTAATTAAAGTAAAAAAAATAGATTAGAATAGCATAGCAGTTGGATGTTTATTAAACCACTCCTAGCAAAAATAAAACCAAGAAGTTCAATTTAAAATAATATAATAGTTTGGTGTATATTGAAAACTCGAACTTTTCTCATTATTTAAAGAATAAAAGGAAGAAGTTCAAACTAAAATAACAGTGTAGATCAATGCATATAAAAACTTAGATTTTCCTCATTACAAAAGAATAAACACAAAGAAGTTCAATTTATAATAGTAGAGTGGTTTGATGTTTTTTTTTCAAAACTCGGATTTCCCCCCTTACTAAAGAATAAACCAAGAAGTTCAATTTAAAATAACCGAGTAGTTCAACATTTATAAACCAAGAAGAAAACAAGCATCACCTAAATAATGTTAACTCTGGAAGTTTAAATTTAGCAAATTAGAGTGTTCGAAGAAAATGTTATGAGTGTGAAATAATCTCTCATGGATTTTCACGTTCATGAAGAAATATAACCAAGAAGTTCAAACTAAAATAACTTACTTGTTCAGTATTTGTACAAAAAAATAATTTTCCACGTTTAAAAAACCCCCCAAGAAGGTCAAATTAATATAACAATGAACCTCAAAAAAGTATATAAAATGATTGTCAATGTTTCTATGGAAAAAACTAGAAGTTCAAATTTAAAGAACGAATCTATTGGATGTTTATTTAAAAATGAGGTTTTTGCTCATTCTAAAGAAATAAAACCAAGAAGTTTGAATTAAAATAAACAAGCAGTTGGATGTTTATAAACACTAAGATTTTTCCTGTTGCTATAATAATAAAAGTAAGAAGCTAAGTAGAATAAAAGATCAACTCAATGTTTACTAGAAAAATCAGATTTCCCATTTTTCAAAAATAATACCCAAGGAGTTCAAACAAAAAAGGCAAAATCTAAAAAAATTGTCGCTAGAAGTTCAGTTGCTCGGCTGAGCAAAGTTCAAAAATTCTTGCGAGAGAGGTTCACCTCGTATTTCCATGTTTGGTTTTTCTGTATAAAAATCGAATACAATTCTTTACTCAAAATATGAAAAGGTGAAGTTCAAATTGAAATAACACAGAAGTTCGGAGTTTATTAAAACCTAGGATTTACCTATTCAAAAAATAAAAAACACAACGCCATTTTTGCACTTTTGAAAACAACTCATAAATGAAAAAATGGTTGCTAGAAGTTCAAGTACTCGGCGAGGAAAAGTTAAAAAAATCTTGTGAGAGGGGTTCACCGTGTATTTAGATGTCCAAAATACAACAAAAAATGTTATTTTTTGTGTTTTAGAATAATTATCTCAAACCAGAGAGAAGTTTAAAGTGATAACAGCCGGAAGTTCACGTACTACATGGTGCGTATTTCATATAAGAAAAATACAATAAAGTGAAACAGAGTGAAGTTCACACAGACTTGCCCCAGAAGTTCAACTACTTCACGCAGTGCAAAAAATAGCACGTAAAAAACAGAGTGAAGTTCAAACAGACATGCCCGAGAAGTTCAACTACTTCACACAGTGCATTTCCATTCGCGATGAAGGCAGAAATCATGATCTCATCCTTTTCTAATTTATTTCCAAACGGCAGGAAAATCATTTGTGTAAGTTAAAATCCTCGGTCGGAGAAAGTTAAAAAAATATTGTGACAGAGGTTTGTACAACAAGAATATCATTTGTGTACCACTGACGAAATGGATAAGAAAATCACAAATGAAAATATGCCACAGAAGTTCAATATGAAAACAGCAGGAAGTTCGACTACTATAGTGAATGAATTTGAGATGAAAAACTTTTAAAATCCTCGTGAGTACGAAAAAACAATCAACACGAGGAAGTTGCATGTTTACATCAGCATTCCACCGGTATATCACTTGCTCAATTTCGATGAGTGGATGGAGAGCTACAAGTAGTGTATGGAGATCTACTAGCAAAAAAGCACATGAAAAGCAGAGTGAAGTTCAGGTACACGCGACGAGAAGTTCAGGTTCTTCACGCGGTGCATTTTCGAAGAATCTGTTTCGCGATAAAGGCAGAACAAATGATCTCGCCGTTTTTGAAATTACATGAAAATGGCTAGGAATCATAGAAAATCATCAACATGAAAAAGTTTCGGATTTTCCATAGCTTTTCAGCGGTATATTATTTGCCTCATTCCGATAAACTTTGCAGGAATTACGGGGAAAATACGTTTTTATCCATTTCCAAAACTAACTTAAAACCGTAAGGAATTGAGAGAAACAATACATACAAAAAAGTTTCGCATCTGTTCAAGCTTTCCAACGCCATATCATTTGCTGCATTCGGACGCACGTTTAAAAAATGAGCTCGAGAATACAAACTCAGTAGGACTTGTATCGTTTTCTAAATTACTTTTAAACTGTTCAAAATTAAAAAAACTTTTAACATAAAAAGTAGTGCATTTTCATAAGCTTTCCAACGCCATATTATTTGCCTCAATTGGAGTAGCCATTTAGAAATGGCATCGAAAATACAAACTCGGGTGTTCGGTTTGTGAAATTTTATGTTATTTCAAATTACTCTTTGACCATAGGAAATTAGAGAAAACTTTCAACGTGTGGAAGGAGCGGTTTTGCAGTAGCTTTCCAATGCCATATTATATGCCTCATTCCGATAAACAGTTTAGAAATGCGATCGAAATTTGATTCACGTTTTTTGTGTGAAGAAAAAACGGTTTTCAAAACTGCTCTTAAACCACTTGCATTTTGCCAAAAATTTAAGTTGGGTCATGATACTGGTGTCCATAGCTTTCCAATGGTATATCGCAAGCCTCATTTGGGCAATGTTGACGGAAGTTCAACCTAGTTCATAGGGAAGTTCAACGTACTACTAGCGGGGCAGGTCAGGTTGTGATCAGAATATTATTCTCATCCCGTACCAATAGTGTATATATATATATACTACAGCAATTTTTGGCCTTTTCTAGTCGATCCTCTAAACTTAAGGTTGTAAACTTCAATTTGATCAAGTTCAAAGCAGGTTCAACCGAAAGTAGCATGCATTCAAACATAAACATAGATAGTTTTGCATAACCGAACATAAAACATAAATTTTAACTAAGCTAAACTACTTTCGGTCGAAGTAGAGGTCGAGCCAATCCTTCCACGTCATGTACGGTGTGCCGCGAGCCGGGTCCGGGCCAGTACCGTCGCCGGGGTCGTTGGGGAAGGCACTCCTCCATTCATCGACGTCGATCTCCTCGTCCTCGGGGCCCACCTCGACGCCCTCCACGCCGCCGTCGTTGTCGCCTTCAACCTTGTCATTAGAGGAGAGTGTGATAACCTCGCCGCCCTCACTGCCTTCGAGCTCGTCATCGGAGGAGAGCGCGATAACCTCGCCGCCCTCTGCATCGGCAAAGATCGGCCGCTCCGCTCCACAAGCTCCGGGTGCTGCCAGTGGAGCTCTTGCATGTAGGCCTCGGCGGCGGCCTCGGCCTTGAGACGCTCCCATGCCTCGCGGTTCTCCCGTGCCATAGCCGAGCTCACCACCCCTGGCTCCGGCGGAACGAGGTGGACCGGACGTGTGCCAAAGGGGAAACTGAGCCTAGTCGCCGCGCCGTGGTAGCGGACCTGCCAGCGGTCGTACTCCATGGCCGCGAGCTCGGCCGTGTGGAGGCTACCGAGCCACCGACGGGTGTGGGTCTCTCGATATGTAATCTCGGCAACCCACGTCCCCCACTGCCGCTGCCGGACCCCGAGGTAGGCCTTCGTCGGCTGCCGGGTCTGGGGGAGGACGGGGAAGTCCTCGAACAGGCGTAGGGGCATGGCGGCGGGAAGATCAGGGGACCGACAACGATGGATCGGGCCCGCGGAGGATGACGGGGACACCTCGGCGGCCATCTCGTTGGCGTCGGGCAAAAAGTCCGCGATAAACCTCTTTTTGGCCATTGGCTACTCGAGCTCCTCGGCACACAGGAAGAGATTGAGGATGGAGGCGTCGGTGATGGCCGCGACCTACCAATGGTTTCGAGGGTTGTGTGTGTCTGTGTGAGCGGAGGTTGTGTTTGAGGAAATACTGTGGCAACTAAGAATTTTCCTAGGCGGGAGTAACAAGGCGGGGCTAATGAAAATTTGGATCAAGGGCGAGCAGATATTTTTGAGATTGCGAGGGATGCAGAGGCGGGAGTAAAATACCGGGGCTACTGAAAATTTGAATCAAGGGACTGAAGTAGAGTGGGAGTAACAGACATTGCACACGGTCCGCACATACTAATCGTGTGCTATCAAACATTAAAACCTTCCAGGCGGTAGATAATTTCGAGATTGTGAGGGATGCAAAGGCGGGAGTTTTGGGGGAGCGAGCAAGTGTGCTTGACACACCGGCTATGGACTGTAGCCGACGCACCTTCTCGCATAAGCCATAGGCGTACTATACACTGACGGTGCTCCAAGATATTTTGTACTACATCTCACATGGTTGGTGAGAATAAACTGTGTAGGATCTACTTGATTTGAATTACAAAATGGGATCACAGCGGCAATGGACGTTGTTTGAATTGCTAGACCTTTTATCTGCAGTGAACATGCAACTATATGTGTGTCCTAAAAGAATTGGAATTATTCAGGGTTCATTTGGACATTTCATACATTAAACTGGTTTTCTAGCCATTTCAGGTGCAAAATTCAAAATTAAACTACATGCACATGCTCCGGTGCATCCAAATTGGTTGAAAAAACAAATCTGTGTCATTCAGTGCATGCTTAGGTCCCATGGAAGAAATGGGAATGAATTTTTCGGGGTTTGTTTGGCCTTTTTTATACATTAACTGGGTTTTCTTGGCATTTTATTTGCATAATTCAAATTTGAACTACAAGCACATGCTCCAATGCACTAAAGTTGGATGAAAAATCACATGTGTGTCCTTGGGTGAATTTCTAGGTCCCATGCAAGAGATGGTAATGAATTTCAAACGCCAGGGCACTATTGATTGCCCACAAAACGTTGAGATACCTGGTTTTTAAATTCTAGTAAATCAAAAACTTGTCTGAAATTCATGAAACTTGGCATGCTATCATGGACCAGCATCAACATGCCGTGGTGAAATTTTGGTCCCATTTGGGGCAGGTTTGGGTATAAGCTTCTCACAACAAGCATGATGGTTTCGGTAGGGAACGTACCACCTTTGGGGACGGGACGATATCCGTTGCCTCTTATTGCTTTCAAGTAAATTCTAGTGTCAACATAGAACAACAGGAGTGTTGTGTTCAATCTTGGAATTTTTCAGCGTTCATTTGGCCTTTTTATACATTAATTGGGTTTTCTAGGCATTTTATGTGCATAATTCAAATTTGAACTACAAGCACATGCTCCAATGCACCAAAGTTGGTTGAAAAATCAAACGTGTGTCCTTGGGTGAATTTATAGGTCACATGCAAGAGATGGGAATGAAATTCAAACACCATGGCACTGTTGATTGCCGACAAAACGTTGAGATGCCTGGTTTTTAAATTCTAGTAAATCCCAAACTCGTCTGAAATTCATGAAACTTGGCATGCTCTCATGGAGCGGCATCAACATGCCATGGTGAAAATTTTGTCCCATTTGGGGCAGGTTCGGGTATAAGCTTCTCACAAACCAGAGCTTCTCACAACAAGCATGATGGTAACGAAAGGGAACGTACCACCTTTGGTGACAGGACGATATCCGTTGCCTCTTATTGCTTTCAAAAAAATTCTAGTGTCAACAAAGAACAACAGGAGTGTTGTGTTCAATCTTGGAATTTTTCAGGGTTAGTTTGGCCTCGTTTATACATTAACTGGGTTTTCTAGGCATTTTATGTGCATAATTCAAATTTGAACTACAAGCACATGCTCCAATGCACTAAAGTTGGTTGAAAAATCATATGTGTGTCCTTGGGTGAATTTCTAGGTCCCATGCAAGAGATGGGAATGAAATTCAAACACCAGGGCACTGTTGATTGCCGGCAAAATGTTGAGATGCCTGGTTTTTAAATTCTAGTAAATCCAAAACTCGTATGAATTTCATGAAACTTGGCATGCTATCATGGAAAGACATCAACATGTCGTGGTAAAAAATTTGTCCCATTTGGAGCAGGTTCGGGTATAAGCTTCTCACAAACCAGAGCTTCTCACAACAAGCATGATGGTTTCGATAGGGAATGTACCACCTTTGGGGACGGGACGATATCCGTTGCCTCTTATTGCTTTCAAAAAAATTCTAGTGTCAACATAGAACAACAGGAGTGTTGTGTTCAATCTTGGAATTTTTCGACGTTCATTTGGCCTTTTTTATACATTAATTGGGTTTTCTAGGCATTTTATGTGCATAATTCAAATTTGAACTACAAGCACATGCTCCAATGCACCAAAGTTGGTTGAAAAATCACATGTGTGTCCTAGGGTGAATTTCTAGGTCCCATGCAAGAGATGGGAATGAAATTCAAACACCATGGCACTGTTGATTGCCGACAAATCGTTGAGATGCCTCGTTTTTAAATTCTAGTAAATCCCAAACTCGTCTAAAATTCATGAAACTTGGCATGCTATCATGGAGGCATCAACATGTCGTGGTGAAAATTTTGTCCCATTTGGGGCAGGTTCTGGTATAAGCTTCTCACAAACCAGAGCTTCTCACAACAAGCATGATGGCAACGATAGGGAATGTACCACCTTTGGTGACGGGACGATATCCGTTGCCTCTTATTGCTTTCAAAAAAATTCTAGTGTCAACAAAGAACAACAGGAGTGTTGTGTTCATTCTTGGAATTTTTTAGGGTTATTTTGGCCTTTTTTATACATTAACTAGGTTTTCTAGGCATTTTATGTGCATAATTCAAATTTGAACTACAAGCACATGCTCCAATGCACTAAAGTTGGTTGAAAAATCACATGTGTGTCCTTGGGTGAATTTCTAGGTCCCATGCAAGAGATGGGAATGAAATTCAAACACCAGGGCACTGTTGATTGCCGGCAAAACGTTGAGATGCCTGGTTTTTAAATTCTAGTAAATCCAAAACTCGTATGAATTTCATGAAGCTTGGCATGATATGATGGAGCGACATCAACATGCTGTGGTAAAAAATTTGTCCCATTTGGGGCAGGTTTGGGTATAATCTTCTCACAAACCAGAGCTTCTCACAACAAGCATGATGGTTTCGATAGGGAACGTCCCACCTTTGGGGATGAAACGATATCCATTGCCTCTTATTTCTTTCAAAAAAATTCTATTGTCAACATAGAACAATAGGAGTATTCTGTCAATTTTTGTGATTTTTCATGGTTCGTTTGGACATTTTTATGCATTAACTGGGTTTTCTAGGCATTTTATGTGCATAATTCAAATTTGAACTACAAGCACATGCTCCAATGCACTAAGGTTGGTTGAAAAATCTAATCTGTGTCCTTGGGTGAATTTCTAGGTCCCATGCAAGAGATGGGAATGAAATTCAAACACCAGGGCACTGTTGATTACCGGCAAAACGTTGAGATGTCTGGTTTTTAAATTCTAGTAAATCCAAAAATCGTCTAAAATTCATGAAACCTGGCATGCTATGATGGCGCGGCATCAACATGCCGTGTTAAAAAAATTGTCCCATTTGGGGCAGGTTCGGGTATATGCTTCTCACAACAAGCATGATGGTTTCGGTAGGGAACGTCCCACCTTTGGGGACGAAATGATATCCACTGCCTCTTATTGCTTTCAAAAAAATTCTCATTTCAACATAGAACAACAGGAGTGTTGTGTCAATTTTTGGGATTTTTCGGGGTTCGTTTGGACATTTTTATGCATTGACTGCGTTTTTAATGCATTGATGTGCATAATTGAAATTTTAACTACATGCACATGCTCCAGTGCATATAAATTGGTTGAAAAAACAAATATGTGTCCTTGGGTGCATGCTTAGATCCCATGCAAGAAATGGGAATGAATTTCAAACACCAAGGCACCGTTGATTGCCGGCAAAACATAGAGATGCCTCGTTTTTAAATTCGAGTAAATCCAAAACTCGTCTGAAATTCATGAAACTTGGCATGCTTTCATGGAGCGGCATCAACATGTCGTGGTAAAAAAATTGTCTTGTTTGGGGTGGGTTTGAGTATATGCTTCTCACAAACCAGAGCTTCTCACAACAATCATCATGGTTTCGGTAGGGAACATCCCACCTTTGGGGACGAAACGATATCCACTGCCTCTTATTGCTTCCAAAAAATTTCTCGTGTCAACATAGAACAACAGGAGTGTTGTGTCAATTTTTGTGATTTTTGGGGTTCGTTTGGACATTTTTATGCATTAACTAAGTTTTCAATGCATTTATGTGCAGAATTCAAATTTGAACTACATGCACATGCTCCAGTGCATATAAATTGGTTGAAAAATCAAATCTATGTCCTTGGGTGCATGCTTAGGTCCCATGCAAGAAATGGGAATGAATTTCAAACACCAGGGCACCGTTGATTACCAGCAAAACATTGAGATGCATGGTTTTTAAATTCTAGTAAATCAAAAACTCGTCTGAAATTCATGAAACTTGGCATGCTATCATGGAATGGCACCCGACATGATGTGGTATTTTTCATGTCCATTTTGAGAGAAGGCGCCCTCGAATAATGACAGCCAACAAAGACATTTTGAAAAAATAGCTACCACTTTAGTATCTCAAACGTTTGTATAATTCAAACCATGTGTGTTCTGTTAACCATTCACGTGACGCCACGTGTCTTGGTTTTAATAGTTGTAGGAGGTGTCGTGCAGACAGCTACTTGACCTTGGCTGAATGGGAGGCGTGCGAGTGCAGTCCGGTGTGCAGGCTGACCGAGAGGCGTGCAAGCTGTTCTGCAATGCGCATGCTCACTAGGAAGCATGTGAGCTGTACGCAGCGCAGGCTCACTGGAAAGCGAGCCCTTTGACTTCCATGGTCGCCTACCTTCCTCTCCATTAATGGCGCCCGAGCCACTGTTTAATATGGACGGCCTTA
>NC_041382.1:293195446-293283932 GCF_002162155.2 Triticum dicoccoides | reverse complement strand
CCGCCATGGTGCAGAATGATCATCTGCCAATAGTCTTCAAGTTTGGTGAAGTCGACTCCGAGCCAGAGGAGATAGAAAATAAGGAGGAGTGGGGCCTCATGCACATGGCCCAGAACGAGCTGGCCGCGGCGGTTGCTGCCCCCACTCCCATCCTAGCTCCCATCCCCGTGACCGCGCCAGCGACCATCCCCGTAGCATTGACGGGCTGGTCGCCGAGCACTATCGTAGAGTTGGAAGCCGCGGGCGTGAGCCAGGTCTCCGCGGACCTGCGCGAGCTCGCGTACATGACAGCGCCAGCGCCCATGCCCGTGCCCGTGCGCGCCCCTCCTGTTGGGGAACGTAGTAATTTCAAAATTTCCCTACGCACACGCAAGATCATGGTGATGCATAGCAATGAGAGGGGAGAGTGTCGTCCACGTACCCTCGTAGACCGTTAAGCGGAAGCGTTATGACAACGCGGTTGATGTAGTTGTACGTCTTCATGATCGACCCATCCTCAGTACCGAACGTACGGCACCTCTGCGTTCAGCACACGTTTAACTCGGTGACATCCCGCGAACTCACGATCCAGTAGAGCTCGAAGGAGAGTTTCGTCAGCAGGACGGCGTGCTGACTATGTTGATGAAGCTACCGTCGCGGGGCTTCGCCTAAGCACCGCTACAGTATGACCGAGGTGGATTATGGTGGAGGGGGGCACCGCACACGGCTGGGAGAGATCAATTATCAACTTGGGTGTCTTTGGGGTGCCCCCTGCCCCCGTATATAAAGGAGCTAGGGGGAGGCGGCCGACCAGGAGCAGAGCGCGCCAAGGGGGGAGTCCTACTCCCACCGGGAGTAGGACTCCTGCTTTCTTAGTAGGAGTAGGAGAAGGGGAAAGGGAAAGAGAGAGGAGGAAGGAAAGGGGGGTGCCGCCCCCCCTCCTTCTCCAATTCGGACTAGAGGGGGAGGGGGTCGCGGCCTGCCCTGGCCGCCCCTCCCCTTGTCCACTAAGACCCAATAGGCCCATTACATTCCCCGGGGGGTTCCGGTAATCCGCCGGTACTCCGATATATGTCTGAAACCTCCCGAAACACTTCCGATGTCCGAATATAGTCATCCAATATATCGATTTTTACGTCTCGACCATTTCGAGACTCCTCTTCATGTCCGTGATCATATCTGGGACTCCGAACTACCTTCGGTACATCAAAACACAAAAACCCATAATACCCATCGTCACAGAACTTCAAGCGTGCGGACCCTACGAGTTCGAGAACTATGTAGACATGACCGAGACATGTTACCGGTCAATAACTAATAGGTGAACGTGGATGCTCATATTGGTTCCTAGATATTCTACGAAGATCTTTATCGGTCAAACCGCATAACAACATATGTTGTCCTTTTGTCATCGGTATGTTACTTGCCCGAGATTTGATCGTCGGTATCTCAATACCTAGCTCAATCTCGTTACCGGTAAGTCTCTTTACTCGTTTCGTAGTGCATCATCCCATAACTAACTCATTAGTCACATTGCTTGCAAGGCTTATAGTGATGTGCATTACCGAGAGGGGCCACAGATACCTCTTCAACAATCGGAGTGACAAATCCTATTCTTGATCTATGCCAACTCAACAAGTACCATCGGAGACACCTGTAGAGCACCTTTATAATCACCCACTTACGTTGTGACATTTGGTAGCACACAAAGTGTTCCTCCGATAATGGGGAGTTGCATAATCTCATAGTCATAGGAACATGTATAAGTCATGAAGAAAGAAATAGCAGTAAACTAAAACGATCAAGTGCTAAGCTAACAAAATGGGTCAAGTCAATCACATCATTCTACTAATGATGTGATCCCGTTAATCAAATGACAACTCATGTCTATGGTTAGGAAACTCAACCATCTTTGATCAACGAGCTAGTCAAGTAGAGGCATACTAGTGACACTATGTTTGTCTATGTATTCACACATGTATTATGTTTCCGATTAATACAATTATAGCATGAATAATAAACATTTATCATGATATTAGGAAATAAATAATAACTTTATTATTGCCTCCAGGGCATATTTCCTTCAGTCTCCCACTTGCACTAGAGTCAATAATCTAGATTACACAGTAATGATTCTAACACCGATGGAGTCTTGGTGTTGATCATGTTTTGCTCGTGGAAGTGGCTTAGTCAACGGGTCTGCAACATTCAGATCCGTATGTATCTTGCATATCTCTATGTGTCCCACCTTGACTTGATCCTAGATGGAATTGAAGTGTCTCTTGATGTGCTTGGTTCTCTTGTGAAATTTGGATTCTTTTGCCAAGGCAATTGCACCAGTATTGTCACAAAAGATTTTCATTGGACCCGATGCACTAGGTATGTGTAGCGACCAGACCTCAAACGGTTCAATCTCTGTGCTCCGGTGTCATCCCTGGATCAGTAATGCTAACACCATACAGTACTTGAAGGATTTATAACAGAGTAGCAATCACACACTTAATACATCGAGTGTCTCAAAAGAGAACTTACTACAATAAATATGGCTTAAGGCCATCTAATAACGATAACAGTGGAAGGCTTGGAAGATAAGTGAGTCCATCAACTCCAATGGCATCACTGAGTATAGAACCACGACCTAAAAGGCACCTTACTCGTCGTCTGAAAAGTCTGCAACATGAACATTGCAGCCCGAAACGGGTCAGCACATGGAATATTCTGGCAAAGTAACACATAGAGAGCAATGAAAGAATAAGGCTATACTACATGCATATTTGGCTGGTGGAAAGCTCTATGGTTACAGTTTTGCGTAAAGCCGATTTTTGCCTACTGCAAAGGAATAAATTTTATTTAACTATCATGGTGGTTGTTAAACATTGAGAGTGTAGACACCCTCTCAATCCCAATTAAGCATCAACATTAAAACCCAACAAAATTAATTAGAGTAACATGATGAGATTCACATGATAATCCAGGTACTAGATACTCAAGTTGTCCATAACCGGGGACATGGCTAATCATGATTAGTTTATACACTCTGCAGAGGTTTGCGCACTTTTCCCCACAAGACTCGATCTCCTCCGCTGAGATTCTCGCACTACATGGTGTTTGAGAAACGGATGGCCGAGACATAGTCTTTCAGAAGCGCTCACACCTTACGAACGGGTAGACCGTTACACCTACTTTCCCCAACATCTTCTATTCTACCACTGTAAGAGTTCGCACAACTTAGTCAACTATGCTAGAGCCCATAGTAGCTTGTGGCTACACACGGAAGTTTCTAGCATGAATAATCTCATGATCCCTTTGAGCCTGGGTGGCGGTCCAAAAGAAAACAGGCAATCGCTGGAATACCCAGGTGCCTCAATCCACCCAGATGTGTATTTAAGTTGCCACCTTAGGGTTTTGGTTGAAGGAAGTCACTAGATATGTTGAGGTAAACTTGGATCATCCAACGCTCCTCTTCAGGTAAAGTGGTGTTGTAGGTTCCGGTGAAACTTGGTACTCCTATGTTGAGGTGACATTGGAGTATCTAGGTGACATTAGGGTTTTGGTTGATTTGTATCTTAAGGTGTTATTGTAGTACGAACTCCAGGGCTGTTTGTGACACTTATAGGAATAGCCCAATGGATTGATTGGAAAGAATAACTTTCAGGTGGTTTCGTACCCTACCATAATCTCTTCATTCGTTCTCCGCTATTAGTGACTTTGGAGTGACTCTTTGTTGCATGTTGAGGGATAGTTTTATGATCCAATTATGTTAGTATTGTTGAGGGAACTTACACTAGTGAAAGTATGAACCCTAGGCCTTGTTTCAATACATTGCAATACCGTTTACGCACACTTTTATCATTAGTTACCTTGCTGTTTTTATATTTTCAGATTACAAATACCTTTATCTACCATCCATATACCACTTGTATCACCATCTCTTCGCCGAACTACTGCACCTATACAATTTACCATTGTATTGGGTGTGTTGGGGACACAAGAGACTCTTTGTTATTTGGTTGCAGGGTTGCTTGAGAGAGACCATCTTCATCCTACGCCTCCTATGGATTGATAAACCTTAGGTCATCCACTTGAGGGAAATTTGCTACTGTCCTACAAACCTCTGCACTTGGAGGCCCAACAACGTCTACAAGAAGAAGGTTGTGTAGTAGACATCAATACTCCGCAATATCCTTCCTCATTCCGGTCCACCAGAAAGTATATTTCAAATCCAAATACATCTTGGTATTTCCTGGGTGAATCGAATATGGTGAATCATGGGCCTCTTGCAAAATTAACTTCCTGATCTCCGGGTCATTTGGCACATAAACATGGTCTTCAAACCATAAGGTATCGTGCTCATCCTCATGAAATCCTTTAGCTTTTCCTTTGCTCATTTTCTCCTTAATAGAAGCAATCTCCTTGTCAGTCTTCTGGGCTTCTCTGATCTTATCCATCAAAGTAGACTGAATCTCCAATGCTGCTACATAGCCTTTCGGGACTATCTCCAAACATAGCTCATGAAGATTTTCAGCTAACTCTCTTGGTAAATCTCCCGTCATGGGTGTTCTAAGAACCTTAGTGGGCAGGTTATACTTATCCACAAATCCCCTTGATATGTATGAATGCGATGCACCAGTATCAAAGAGAACGAGTGCAGTAAAAGACTTAACCAAAAACTTACCGATTACTACATCCGGCTGCTCGTCAACCTCCTCCACATTAACGTGGTTCACCTGCCCCCTATTGAAAGGGTTCGGCTTCTTCCCTGAGCTTCCATTGCCATTTCCATTCTAAGATTCAGGACATTCATTGGCATAATGTCCGGTCTTCTGACACTTAAAGCAAGTGACTTGGCTCAGGTCTCTCTTAGCTGGGGTTGATGGGTTGGTACGGTTCTGGCCGTTGCTTCCTCCATTCCCATTACCATTCTTGGGGACATTATGATTGTGCGAGCTACCTCCTCCATGGGTATGCTGAAAATGCCCTCCCGGTCTAGGGGTAAAATGTGGCTTCTGCTGAGCTCCTGAATTGTACTTCCCTTGTCCATACTTCCTCTTGCGATTCTCAATCTGTTGCTGCTTCCCTTCAATCATAAGAGCACGATCTACCAACTCCTGGTAGTTGTTGAAGGTTGCTACCATCAACTGCATGCTCAACTCATCATTCAGTCCTTCCAGAAACTTCTCCTGCTTAGCTACATCCGTAGCAACGTCATCTGGGGCATAACGTGCTAACTTACTGAAGTCCTCCACATACTGGCCAACTGTCCGTCCTCCTTGGCGCAAGTTGCAAAACTCACGCTTCTTCATGGCCATAGCTCCCGATGAAACATGGGCGGTACGGAAAGCCTGCTGGAACTGGTCCCATGTGACAGTGTCAATAGGGAAAGTGGCTGTGAAATTCTCCCATCATGATGCCGCGGGTCCGTCAAGCTGATGCGCGGCAAACTTCAACTTTTCCTCATCTGTGCATCCTGCCGTGGTCAATTCCCTTGCTGTCTTGCGGAGCCAATCATCTGCTACTATCGGCTCGGTGCTATTGGAAAACACCGATGGATTCAGCCTAAGAAAACGGGCTAAGTGATCAACAGGTGGTGGTGGTGGTGGGTTGTTGTTGTTGTTCCCCTGATTCTGATTCTGGACTAGCAAATGCATCAATGTGTTCTGCTGCTGGATCAACTGAGTGAGCTCCGATGGGAAGGTAAATCCGGGGTCACGTCTCGGAGGCATCTGAGGGTTTAGAAAAGATGAGATTTAAGAATAGAGAGGGGTCTAGAGAGAAAACACTACCCATATGCACATGAGGCAAAAGCAAACAATTCACTTCATTCAATCAATCAAACAAGGGCATACAATCGGCCTAACTATCGCAAAAGTGCTCGGACTACTATATTTACATGGTGGACTACTATTACTGTTGGGGTGGTCTACTAGAAATATTCTTCGGTTGCAGACTCCATGATATCTGCTCCAGCTTCATCAACATAATCATCATCGCTATCATCTGGATCCGAGTCGGTGTCGTCGATGATGATGTAGTCTTCCGGGCGAATCTCCTTGGGTTCTTCGTCTTCTTCTACTGGTGTAGGGCCTCCCATGAATATTCTGATCTTCTTGATCAAATCGTCATTCTTCTCCACTAATACCTCGATTTCCTCTTCATAATCTTCACATGTAGCCTTGAGTTCTTCCTCCAGTTCCTTGATTCTTGTCCTTGCCTTCTTCAGATCTATCATGTCGGCGCACATCTAGTTCTCCTGACGTCGAATGTGCTGGTTTAACTCCTAGATAAAAGCTGCAATTGATCTATCCTTCCTGGTGATGATCATCTCCCAGTGCTCATCTCGGCGCCCACAAATCTGGTAGATAGTATCCTTGAGATCATTGCGGTAAACTTCTCCAATACGTCGCATGGCGATGTGATCTGTCATGCTCTTTCCTAGACTCCGGGTTGGTGCATCAAAGGAAAACTCTATGGGCTCGGTGACTGGCATGAACATCCTTCCTGGAACTTGAACTTGGATCATCCAGCGCTCCTCTTCAGGTAAAGTGGTGTTGTAGGTTCCGGTGAAACTTGGTACTCCTATGTTCAGATATCTAGTGACTTCCTTCAAGCGGCGGCAGCGGCGGCGGCGGGGCGGCTGGGGCGGGCGGCTAGGGTTTGGGCGGCGGC
The DNA here is from genome assembly GCF_002162155.2 of Triticum dicoccoides. Lineage (NCBI taxonomy): Eukaryota > Viridiplantae > Streptophyta > Magnoliopsida > Poales > Poaceae > Triticum > Triticum dicoccoides. The sequence goes on along the minus strand of NC_041382.1, from coordinate 293,277,287 downwards.
GGCTTTGGGCTGAGGTGGCCCGGGTGGCTCGCTGTATAAAGCCCCGGCCAGGCGGAGCCTGGCCGGACACGGCCCAAGGTCGGTTCGGATTTTTTTTAAATAATTACGCTCAGAAAAAACAAAAGTAATACTAAACGGACTCCAAAAATCCCGAAATAAATTTTCCCCGGATTCTGAAATCAAGCCGCACAGGATGAACATTTATTTGGGGCCTAAATGCAATTTTGAAAAACGCGCATTTTTTCTAAATTCAAATAAAATAGCAAATAAAACCAAAATAAAATCATATTTGATTTTATTATTAAATCCTCAATATTTCTTTATTTTGGGAAAGTCATTTATTCCCTCTCTCATATTTTTGTAATAGAAATAATTGAAGATAAAATAAATAAAATCAAATGATCCTATTCTCAAAATTTGAGAAAACTCAAATATGAAAATAACGAAACCACCAACTCTCTCTGAGGGTCCTTGAGTTGCGTGAAATTTCTAAGATCAACCAAAATGCAATAAAATATGATATGCAAAGATGATCTATTGTATAACATTCCAAATTGAAAATTTGGGATGTTACAGTATGACACCTAGATCGGATATGAACTCCTTCATACAGACTCCTTCATTTGCTGCTTCCGAAGCACCTATGTACTCAGCTTCACACATAGATCCCGCCACGACGCTTTGTTTAGAACTGCTCCAACTAACAGCTCCACCGTTCAATATAAATACGTATCCGGCTTGCTATTTAGAATCGTTCGGATCAGTGTCAATGCTTGCATCGACGTAACCATTTACAACGAGCTCTTTATCACCTCCATAAACTAGAAACATATCCTTAGTCCTTTTCAGGTATTTCAGGATGTTCTTGACCACTTTCCAGTGATCCACTCCTGGATTACTTTGGTACCTCCCTGCTAAACTAATATCAAGGCACACATCAGGTCTGGTACACAGTATTGCATACATGATAGAGCCTATGGGTGAAGCATAGGGAACACTTTTCATTTTATCTCTATCTTCTGCAGTGGTCGGGCATTGAGTCTTACTCAACTTCACACCTTGTAACACAGGCAAGAACCCTTTCTTTGCTTGATCCATTTTGAACTTCTTCAAAACTTTATCAAGGTATGTGCTTTGTGAAAGTCCAATTAAGCGTCTAGATCTATCACTATAGATCTTGATGCCCAATATATAAGCAGCTTCTCCGAGGTCTTCAATTAAAAAACTTTTATTCAAGTATCTTGTTATGCTATCCAAAAATTCTATGTCATTTCCAATCAACAATATGTCATCCACATATAATATTAGAAATGCTACAAAGCTCCCACTCACTTTCTTGTAAATACAGGCTTCTCCAAAAGTCTATATAAAACCATATGCTTTGATCACACTATAAAAACATTTATTCCAACTCCGAGAGGCTTGCACCAGTCCATAAATGGATTGCTGGAGCTTGCACACTTTGTTAGCTCCCTTTGGATCGACAAAACCTTCTGGTTGCATCATATACAACTCTTCTTCCAGAAATACGTTCAGGAATGCAGTTTTGACATCCATTTGCCAAATTTTATAATCATAAAATGCAGCAATTGCTAACATGATTCGGACAGACTTAAGCATCGCTATGGGTGAGAAAGTCTCATCGTAGTCAACTCCTTGAACTTGTCGAAAACCTTTCGCAACAAGTCGAGCTTTGTAGACAGTAACATTATCGTCAGCGTCAATCTTCTTCTTGAAGATCCATTTATTCTCGATGGCTTGACGATCATCGGGCAAGTCAACCAAAGTCCATACTTTGTTCTCATACATGGACCCCATCTCAGATTTCATGGCCTCAAGCCATTTTGCGGAATCTGGGCTCACCATCGCTTCTTCATAGTTCGTAGGTTCATCATGGTCAAGTAACATGACTTCCAGGATTACCGTACCACTTTGGTGCGGATCTTATTCTGGTTGATCTACGAGGTTCGGTAGTAACTTGATCTGAAGTTTCATGATCATCATCATTAGCTTCCTCACTAATTGTTGTAGGTGTCACAGGAACCGGTTTCTGTGATGAACTACTTTCCAATAAGGGAGCAGGTACAGTTACCTCATCAAGTTCTACTTTCCTCCCACTCACTTCTTTCGAGAGAAACTCCTTCTCTAGAAAGGATCCATTCTTAGCAATGAATGTCTTGCCTTCGGATCTGTGATAGAAGGGGTACCCAACAATCTCCTTTGGGTATCCTATGAAGATACATTTCTCCGATTTGGGTTCGAGCTTATCAGGTTGAAGATTTTTCACATAAGCATCGCAGCCCCAAACTTTAAGAAACGACAACTTTGGTTTCTTGCCAAACCACAGTTCATAAGGTGTCATCTCAACGGATTTTGATGGTGCCCTGTTTAACGTGAATGCAGCCGTCTCTAAAGCATAACCCCAAAATGATAGCGGTAAATCAATAAGAGACATCATAGATCGCACCATATCTAGTAAAGTACGATTACGATGTTCGGACACACCATTACGCTATGGTGTTCTGGGTGGCGTGAGTTGTGAAACTATTCCGCATTGTTTCAAATGTAGACCAAACTCATAACTCAAATATTCTCCTCCACGATCAGATCGTAGAAACTTTATTTTCTTGTTACGATGATTTTCCACTTCACTCTGAAATTCTTTGAACTTTTCAAATGTTTCAGACTTATGTTTCATTAAATAGATATACCCATATCTGCTCAAATCATCTGTGAAGGTGAGAAAATAAGGATACCCGCCGCAAGCCTCAATATTCATCGAACCACATACATCAGTATGTATGATTTCCAATAAATCTGTTGCTCGCTCCATTGTTCCGGAGAACGGCGTTTTAGTCATCTTGCCCATGAGGCATGGTTCGCAAGTACCAAGTGATTCTAGAAGTCCATCAGTATGGAGTTTCTTCATGCGCTTTACACCAATATGACCCAAATGGCAGTGCCACAAATAAGTTGCACCATCATTATCAACTGTGCATCTTTTGGCTTCAACATTATGAATATGTGTATCACTACTATCAAGATTCAACACAAATAGACCACTCTTCAAGGGTGCATGACCATAAAAGATATTACTCATATAAATAGAACAACCATTATTCTCATATTTAAATGAATAACCGTCTCGCATCAAACAAGACCCAGATATAATGTTCATGCTTAACGCTGGCACCAAATAATAATTATTCAGGTCTAAAACTAATCCCGAAGGTAGATGTAGAGGTAGCGTGTCGACGACGATCACATCGACTTTGGAACCATTTCCCACGCGCATTGTCACCTTGTCCTTAGCCAGTCTTCGCTTAATCCGTAGTCCCTGTTTCGAGTTGCAAATATTAGCAACAGAACCAGTATCAAATACCCATGTGCTACTGCGAGCTCTAGTAAGGTACACATCAATAGCATGTATATCACATATACCTTTGTTCACCTTGCAATCCTTCTTATCTGCCAAATACTTGGGGCAGTTCCGCTTCTAGTGACCAGTCCCTTTGCAGTAGAAGCACTCAGTCTTAGGCTTAGGTCCAGACTTGGGTTTCTTCTCTTGAGCAGCAACTTGTTTGCCGTTCTTCTTGAAGTTCCCTTTCTTCTTCCCTTTACCTTTTTTCTTGAAACTGGTGGTCTTGTTGACCATCAACACTTGATGCTCCTTCTTGATTTCTACCTCCGCAGCTTTTAGCATTGCGAAGAGCTCAGAAATCGTCTTATCCATCCCTTGCATATTATAATTCATCACGAAGCTCTTGTAGCTTGGTGGCAATAATTGAAGAACTCTGTCAATGACACTATCAACAGGAAGATTAACTCCCAGTTGAGTCAAGTGGTTATGGTACCCAGACATTCTGAGTATATGTTCACTGAAAGAACTATTATCCTCCAACTTGCGGCTGTAGAACTTATTGGAGACTTCATATCTCTCAATTCGGGCATTTGCTTGAAATATTAACTTCAACTCCTGGAACATCTCATATGCCCCATGACGTTCAAAACGTCGTTGAAGTCCCAATTCTAAGCCGTAAAGCATGGAACACTGAACTATTGAGTAGTCATCAGCTTTACTCTGCCAGACGTTCTTAACGTCATCAGCAGCATCTGCAGCAGGCCTGGCACCTAGCGGTGCTTCCAGGACGTAATTCTTCTGTGCAGCAATGAGGATAATCCTCAAGTTACGGACCCAGTCCGTGTAATTGCTACCATCATCTTTCAACTTTGCTTTCTCAAGGAACACATTAAAATTCAACGGAACAACAGCACGGGCCATCTATCTACAATAACATAAACAAGCAAAATACTATCAGGTACTAAGTTCATGATAAATTTAAGTTCATTTAATCATATTACTTAAGAACTCCCACTTAGATAGACATCCCTCTAATCATCTAAGTGATCACGTGATCCATATCAACTAAACCATAACCGATTATCACGTGAGATGGAGTAGTTTTCAATGGTGAACATCTCTATGTTGATCATATCTACTATATGATTCACGCTCGACCTTTCAGTCTTAGTGTTTCGAGGCCATATCTGCATATGCCAGGCTCATCAAGTTTAACCCGAGTATTATGCATGTGCAAAATTGTCTTACACCCATTGTAGATGAACATTGAGCTTATCACACCCGATCATCATGTGGTGTCTCGGCACGACGAACTTTGGCAACGGTGCATACTCTGGTAGAACACTTTTACCTTGAAATTTAGTGAGAGATCATCTTGTAATGCTACCGTCAAACAAAGAAAAGTAAGATGCATAAAGGATAAACATCACATGCAATCAATATAAGTGATATGATATGGCCATCATCATCTTGTGCCCTTGATCTCCATCTCCAAAGCACCATCATGATCACCATAGTCACCGGCGCGACACCTTGATCTCCATTGTAGCATCGTTGTTGTCTCGCCAACTATTGCTTCTACGACTATCGCTACCGCTTAGTGATAAAGTAAAGCAATTACAGGGCGATTGCATTGCATACAATAAAGTGACAACCATATGGCTCCTGCCAGTTGCCAATAACTCCATTACAAAACATGATCATCTCATACAATAAATATAGCATCATGTCTTGACCATATCACATCACAACATGCCCTGCAAAAACAAGTTAGACGTCCTCTACTTTGTTGTTGCAAGTTTTACGTGGCTGCTACGGGCTGAGCAAGAACCGTTCTTAACTACGCATCAAAACCACAACGATAGTTCGCCAAGTTAGTGTTGTTTTAACCTTCTCAAGGACCGGGCATAGCCACACTCGATTCAACTAAAGTTGGAGAAACTGACACCCGCCATCCACATGTGTGCAAAGCACGTCGGTAGAACCAGCCTCGCTTAAGCGTATGCATAATGTCGGTCCGGGCCGCTTCATCCAACAATACCGCTGAACCAAAGTATGACATGCTGGTAAGTAGTATGACTTGTATCGCCCACAACTCACTTGTGTTCTACTCGTGCATATAACATCTACGCATAAACCTGGCTCGGATGCCACTATTGGCGAACGTAGTAATTTCAAAATTTTCCTACGCACACGCAAGATCATGGTGATGCATAGCAATGAGAAGGGAGAGTGTTGTCCACGTACCCTCGTAGACCGTTAAGCGGAAGCGTTATGACAACGCGGTTGATGTAGTCATACGTCTTCACGATCGACCGATCCTCAGTACCGAATGTACGGCACCTTCGTGTTTAGCACACGTTTAGCTCGGTGCCGTCCCGCGAACTCATGATCCACTAGAGCTCGAAGGAGAGTTTCTTCAGCACGACGGTGTGGTGATGATGTTGATGAAGCTACCATCGCAGGGCTTCGCCTAAGCACCGCTAAAGTATGACCGAGGTGGATTATGGTGGAGGGGGGCACCGCACGCGGCTGGAGAGATCAATTATCAACTTGTGTGTCTTTGGGGTGCCCCCCTGCCCCCGTATATAAAGGAGCTAGGGGGGAGGTGGCCAGCCAGGAGGAGGGTGCGCCAAGGGGGGTCCTACTCCCACCGGGAGTAGGACTCCTCCTTTCCTAGTAGGAGTAGGAGAAGGGGAAAGGGAAGGAGAGAGGAGGAAGGAAAGGGGGGCGCCACCCCCCTCCTTGTCCAATTCGGACTAGAGGGGGAGGGGCGCGCGGCCTGCCCTGGCCGTCCCTCCTCTTCTCCACTGAGGCCCAATAGGCCCATTACATTCCCCGGGGGGTCCGGTAATCCCCCAGTACTCTGGTATATGTCTGAAACCTCCCGAAACACTTTCCATGTCCGAACATAGTCGTCCAATATATCGATCTTTACGTCTCGACCATTTCGAGACTCCTCGTCATGTCCATGATCATATCTCGTCATGTCCATTTCGAGATATGCAAGGCTTATAGTGATGTGTATTACCGAGAGGGCCCAGAGATACCTCTCCGACAATCGGAGTGACAAATCCTATTCTTGATCTATGCCAACTAAAAAAGTACCATCGGAGACACCTGTAGAGAACCTGTATAATCACCTAGTTACGTTGTGACATTTGGTAGCACACAAAGTGTTCCTCCGGTAATCGGGAGTTGCATAATCTCATAGTCATAGGAACATGTATAAGTCATGAAGAAAGCAATAGCAGTAAACTAAAACGACCAAGTGCTAAGCTAACAAAATGGGTCAAGTCAATCACATCATTCTACTAATGATGTAATCCCGTTAATCAAATGACAACTCATGTCTATGGTTAGGAAACTTAACCATCTTTGATCAACGAGCTAGTCAAGTAGAGGCATACTAGTGACACTATGTTTGTCTATGTATTCACACATGTATTATGTTTCCGGTTAATACAATTCTAGCATGAATAATAAACATTTATCATGGTATTAGGAAATAAATAATAACTTTATTCTTGCCTCTAGGGCATATTTCCTTCACCTCCACCCACCGTGGCACCGGCCCCCGTGTGTTTGGCTGCACCCGCTGCGCCCGTGCGCGGCCCTCCACCCACCGCGGTGCAGGTCCCCGTGCGTTTGGCTGCACCCGCCGCGCCCATGCCCGTGCGCGCGCCCCCCTCAGCGGCATGGGACGTTGTCGTCGACCGCTACCTCTCAGCGGTGCCAGTTGCCGTCCTCCCGCGCCCCGCCCGTCGATCGCGCGACGACATGATGTTTGATTTACAAGTGAAGAACATTTTTTCCTGCCTTGAAGACTTCAACAATGGTGTCCCGGAGGACGACAGCGACGGCGCGGCATGCCGCCTCTATCGCTACCGAAAATAGTTTTTGGGGGGTTTAATATTGTATCTCAAATTCTTGATCATATGAATATAAATTCACAGTGTGACTGAATGAAAGATATGGTTTGAACGAACTTGCATTTTTCTCTCTTAATGTACAGACTTATCAAACGATTTCCTTTTGAAAAAAACGTCAATGGTTTTTAAATATAAAACACTCATCGCAAACGTTTTAGTTAGAACACCCGTATGCAAACCGACAGCTTCCCTAGGAAGCCAAGGGAAAATGTGTCGAGCAGGATTCTGCATCCCTTGAACGCAAACGGTTGTTTTGCATGACCCATGTGCAACCACGTACAAACAAATGGGTAAGATTTGTGTATCTGTCATTTTGGGTATGTTGCCATTTCTCAAACTGGAAAGATTGACATTTTTTTATCTAGTAACATTGCCATTTGTCAACCTTGTAACACCACGATTTGTCAAAATATGCAGCTACAAATCACTAGCACTATCTAATTTTTGCAACTAAAATCACTAGCACTGTTCATATGGACACCACTAGCAGGCGTGAGTTCATGGACGCATATGCAAATGTACCATTCATTACATACAACAAGTCATCAACCTACAACGACAATGAGGATACACGTTGGATTATAGATCATTTCCAACAAAACATTCTAGTAAAGTTCTTCTCACACAACAAATAACAAAGCGATGAAGTGAACTTCAGCTCAACCACTCATCGGCGTTGGAAACGCTTGCTTTGAACTAGAAGTGATTCTCTAGGAAGGGCCAGCTACTGTCAATCTAGAGACCAACGCATGACTGATCATTGAGGCTGAAGCGGCCTATGTGAGGACCCATATTGGGATGGTAGGGAAGCATATTAATGTCCGAGGTATAGATACAGTTGCTTATCATAAATGGTAGTAATGTTGTGTCAACACCAGCTGGATCGCCTTCCAACATCATTGGATAGTTTTGTCCAAGGAAGAGCGAGTTTCCTCCAAGACTTCCAATACTGAACCAGGGAGAAGGTGTTGGCGCTAGTACACTAGTATCCATCCTGAATACCCTGCAATGGATGTTGGAATAGGTCCGGAGAGTGCGATCATATGAGACAACACCTTCTTCCTTAGTAACATCAGAAGTGCCATGTATACAGACAAGAAGAGGTGATCCATCGGAATAAGTTGTCAGGCGCCACTGGGTATATGGGTCCTGCTCGTCCTCATGCTCGTGAATACAATTTTCAAGTATAGGTGGTAGAATGTTCACAGGACCTTGGAAACACAAGAAGGTTAATTAGTAAAGGGAAACTAGCTAACCGGCATGCATGTGGATGAAACAATTATAATTACGGTGGAAGACAAACGTACCGAAGTCATAAGGATTCCATGCAAAAATAGTGCCATGAGTGGTGGCAGCAAACACAAGACCCTCGTATTGAATTTCATCACTCATCCGTGTATAGAAACTGATTTTTGAGCAATATCCATCGAGTCGAACCATGAAGGACGGCAACAAGCTTGTCGAAGATAGTGACAACACAAGCATTCCTATAACCCCAAGAGCGGTTGGGAACTCAACAAATTGCTATCTTCCATAGACGACAGTCAGCATGATCGTATTTGAACTAATGTAGAATACCGGTGTACTCAACCTCTGGGCAGTCGTCTAAGATTTTTCAAAGTGGAACCCGGTGACGAGTGTACACATTCACAAGTTCCCACTCGCAGTTGTACCGAATATAAACAACCCAATCTCCATTTGTGCCTGCCCAAGCCTTGCCCTCAAGCGATGGCATCTTAACATCATACGTATCATTATCAAGCGGCATCAACTTACACAAGGCGAGGCTTCCCTCGTCCCCGTGCCAGTCGGCAGGGTCACTGCAAAGAAGATAGGGGAGATCAAACCACTCCTGGACCCTTGGGTTCCTCGTAATGATGTTATTACTTGAGTCGAGAATGGTCTTGAACGAACCTGCCATGCTAGCCGAGGTGATGATGTCGCACCGATCAATGAGTTCCTCCACCACGTCATCTTTCAGATAGGGGCAAGAATAACGAGGTCATTTCTGGCTTGTTCCCTCCATGGAGAAGATGATCAAACAATGGCAGAAGGAAGGGTGAAGGCAAATGGAGGAGGGAGGAAGAGCTAGCATGCGACAGCAGTTCCAAATCGAGAGAGAAAGGCGAAGAGTCGGTGGACGGTTGCCACGGTACATGAAGAGGCGCCTGGGGAGCAAACGGTTGCCACAGAGGTCGCACAACACACACGTCTTGTTAAGTTGAACCATTTCTGTTCTCTTGTGTCAACGCAAATAGTTCATCCGAGTGAACCGCATGCCGTATATCGCACACACCTTGATCTGGCTGACCGTTTCTTTTGCGTTGCCTAATCACAAACAGTTCATCTGAGTGAATCGTATGATGTATATCGCACACACCTTCATCTGGCTGCCCGTTTCTTTTGTGATGCCTAATCACAAATAGTTCATCCGAGTGAACTGTATGATGTGTATCGCACACGCCTTCATCTAGCTGCCCATTTCTTTTGTTCCTCCTCATCGCAAACAGTTAATTGAAATGAATCATATGCCCTTCATCGCACACGCAACTAAAATCTGAACCGTGTTTGATGCATCCGTCATCGCAAACATTTTATACATTTTTGACGGTTTTCATACACCACCATTTGCGATTATTGCATCACACACAGTTTCTCGAAGTGTCTCTGATCGTAGTGTTGCATTAGCAGCATCCTGCAGTAGTGCATGCTCACCGAGAAGTGAGCTCTTTGACCTCCATCCACTAGTCGCCCGCCTCGCTCACAACTTCTCCATTAATGGAGGCCGAGCCACTATGTAATGATATGTCTCAACGTATCTATAATTTTTGATTGCTCCATGCTATATTATCTACTGTTTTGGACATTATTGGGCTTTATTATCCACTTTTATATTATTTTTGGGACTAACCTATTAACCGGAGGCCCAGTCAAGAATTGTTGTTTTTTGCCTGTGTTAGGGTTTCGAAGAAAAAGAATATCAAACGGAGTCCAAACAGAATGAAACCTTCGGGGACGTGATTTTCTCAACGAATAAGACCCAGGAGACTAGGACCCTACGTCAATAAAGGAAACATGAGGCCACGAGGTAGGGGGCGCGCCCACCCCCACCAGGCGCACCCTCCACCCTCGTGGGCCCCCTGTTGCTCCACCGACGTACTCCTTCCTCCTATATATACCTACATGCCCCCAAACGATCAAATACGGAGGAAAAACCCTAATTCCACCGCCGCAACTTTTTGTATCCACAAGATCCCATCTTGGGGCCTGTTCCGGAGCTCCGCCGGAGGGGGCATCGATCATGGAGGGCTTCTACATCAACACCATAGCCTCTCCGATGAAGTGTGAGTAGTTTACCTCAGACCTACGGGTCCATACTTATTAGCTAGATGGCTTCTTCTCTCTTTTTGGATCTCAATACAACGTTCTCCCCCTCTCTTGTGGAGAACTATTCGATGTAATCTTCTTTTTGCGGTGTGTTTGTTGCGACCGATGAATTGTGGGTTTATGATCAAGTCTATCTATGAATAATATTTGAATCTTATCTGAATTCTTTTATGTATGATTGGTTATCTTTGCAAATCTCTTTGAATTATCAGTTTGGTTTGGCCTACTAGATTGATCTTTCTTGCAATGGGAGAAGTGCTTAGCTTTGGGTTCAATCTTGCGGTGTCCTTTCCCAGTGACAGTAGGGGCAGCAAGGCACGTATTGTATTGTTTCCATCGAGGATAACAAGATGGGGTTTTCTTCATATTGCATGAGTCTATCCCTCTACATCATGTCATCTTGCTTAAGGCGTTACTCTGCTTTTAACTTAATACTCTAGATGCATGCTGGATAGTGGTCGATGAGGGGAGTAATAGTAGTAGATGCAGGCAGGAGTCGGTCTACTTGTATCGGACGTGATGCCTATATACATGATCATTCCTAGATATTCTCATAACTATGCTCAATTCTGTCAATTGCTCAACAGTAATTTGTTCACCCACCGTAGAATACTTATGCTCTCGAGAGAAGCCACTAGTGAAACCTATGGCCCCCGGGTCTATCTTTATCATATTGATCTCCTACTACTTAGTTATTTCCTTTGCTATTTACTTTGCCTTTATTTTATTTTGCATCTTTTATCATAAAAATACCAAAAATATTATCTTATCATATCTATCAGATCTCACTCTCGTAAGTGGCCTTATAGGGATTGACAACCCCTATTTGCGTTGGTTGCGAGAATTTATTTGTTTTGTGCATGTACGAGGGACTCGCGCATAGCCTCCTACTATATTGATACCTTGGTTCTCAACAACTGAGGGAAATACTTACGCTACTTTGCTGCATCATCCCTTCCACTTCGGGGAAAACCAACGCAGTGCTCAAGAGGTAGCAAGAAGGATTTGTGGCGCCGTTGCCGAGGAGGTCTACACAAAAGTCAACATACCAAGTACCCATCACATACCCTTATCTCCCGCATTACATTATTTGCCATTTGCCTCTCGTTTTCCTCTCCCCCCACTTCACCCTTGCCATTTTATTCGCCCACTTTCTCTCTATCCTCCCTCTATTTGCCTCTTTTTGCTTGCTTGCTTTTTGTTTGCTTGTGTGTTAGTTAGTTAGTTTGTCGTTATGGATAGTCCCTTATCTTCTCCGTTATCTCCTGAGAATGAAATTCTAAATTTTAAGCAAAGGGAGGGATAAAATCTAAAAGATGCTTGGTATAGAATTTGCAATGCTCAAAATAGATCTACTAGGAAGCAATCTACTTCCGTTCTCCTTCACAATTTTCATGTAGGCATTTCTCCTTGGCACCGTTATGTTCTTGATACTATTACCGGAGGGAACTTTTTGGGTAGCCATACTTTTGATTCTTATAATGCTATGTTAGATTTATTGGGCTCACCCCCCTCTCTTGGTTAATGGAACTATATTAACTTTGGAGCATGTAATGCAAAGGCTTGAAATTATTGAAAATAAGGTTGCTACCATAGAGTTAATTGAAAATTTGGATAAAAAGATCCACAACCGAATCTCTCAATATGGATCTAAAGTAGGAGTTACTTTGAAAGATATTAAAGAAAAGGAACCCATAGTTAATGAGAAAATAAATCACGATTCCGTTAGGATCGACAAACTTGAGAATATTATTACCAACTTGGGAACTGCTTTTTCTTCCATAAAGAATACTCCAAGTCCCTCCACTAAAGTTGCCAAGCTTATGTACGTTCCTAAAAATAAGGGTGAATCCTCTAGTAAGGATGCGGATCTCAAATCTATAAGTATTCATCCCAATCATTTTGCTATCATTAAGGAACCATTTGTTACAAATGAATTTTTAGATCTTGTGCCTAAAAGTTTGATAATTAATAAAAAGAAAGAAATTTGTAAAGATGGCAGATGCCTAATTGAAGAATTGCCTACCAAAGATGGCAATACCTAGATCTATTCTTGCTTGTTATGCCTAGCTAGGGGCGTTAAACGATAGCGCTTGTTGGGAGGCAACCCAATTTTATTTTTATTCCTTGCTTTTTGCTCCTGTTTAGTAATAAATAATTTATCTAGCCTCTGTTTTGGTTGTGTTTTTTGTGTTTAATTAGTGTTTGTGCCAAGTAGAACCGTTGGGAAGACTTGGGGAAAGTCTTGTTGAACTTGCTGTAAAAAAAACAGAAACTTTAGCGCTCACGAGAACTACTGCCATTTTTATTTGGAAAGTGCTATTTAGTTAATTCTTTTTGCAGATGATTAATAGATAAATTCCTCACGTCCAGCAGTTTATTTTAGAATTTTTGGGGTTCCAGATCTTGCGCTAGCTACATATTACTACAGACTATTCTGTTTTTGACGGATTCTGTTTTTCGTGTGTTGTTTGCTTATTTTGATGAATCTATGGCTAGTAAAATAGTTTATAAATCATAGAGAAGTTTGAATACAGTAGGTATAACACAAATAAAAATAAATAATGAGTTCATTACAGTACCTTGAAGTGGTCTTTTATTTTCTTTCGCTAACGGAGCTCACGAGATTTTCTACTTTAAGTTTTGTGTTGTGAAGTTTTCAAGTTTTGGGTAAAGATTTGATGGATTATGGAACAAGGAGTGGCAAGAGCCTAAGCTTGGGATTCCCATGGAACCCCCAAGATAATCTAAGGACACCTAAAAGCCAAAGCTTGGGGATGCCCCGGAAGGCATCACCTCTTTCGTCTACTTCTATCGGTAACTTTACTTGGAGCTATATTTTTATTTGCCACATGATATGTCTTTTGCTTGGAGAGTCTTGTATTATTTGAGTCTTTGCTTGTTAGTTTACCACAATCATCCTTGCTGTACACACCTTTTGACAGAGCCATACATGATCTAGAATTTGTTAGAATACTCTATGTGCTTCGCTTATATCTTTTGAGTCATATAATTTTGCTCTAGTACTTCACTTATATCTTTTAGAGCACGGTGGTGGATTTGTTTTATAGAAACTATTGATCTCTCATGCTTCACCTAGATTATTTTTAGAGTATTAATAGCATGGTAATTTTCTTTAAATCCTAATATGCTAGGTATTCAAGAATATAAAAAAAATTCTCTTATGAGTGTGTTGAATACTATGAGAAGTTTGATGCTTGATAATTATTTTGAGATATAAAGATGGTGATATTAAAGTTATGCTAGTTGAGTAGTTGTGAATTTGAGAAATACTAGTGTTGAAACTTGTGATTCCCGTAGCATGCACGTATGGTGAACCGTTATGTGATGAAGTCGGAGCATGATTTATTATTTGATTGTCTTCCTTATGAGTGGCGGTCGGGGACGAGCGATGGTCTTTTCCTAACAATCTATCCCCTAGGAGCATGTGCGTAATACTTTGCTTTGATAACTTGTAGATTTTTGCAATAAGTATAAGAGTTCTTTATGACTAATGTTGAGTCCATGGATTATACGCACTTTTCTCACCCTTCCACCTTTGCGAGCCTCTCTAATATCGCGCACCTTTCACCGGTATCATACACCCACCATATACCTTCCTAAAAACATCCACCATACCTACCTATTATGGCATTTCCATAGCCATTCCGAGATATATTGCCATGCAACTTTCCACCGTTTCGTTTATCATGACACACTCCATCATTGTCATATTGCTTAGCATGATCATGTAGTTGACATCGTATTTGTGGCAAAGCCACCATTCATAATTCTTTCATACGTGTCACTCATGCATCATTGCATATCCCGGTACACCGCCGGAGGCATTCATATAGAGTCATATTTTGTTCTAAGTATCGATTTGTAATTGTTGAGTTGTAAGAAAAATAAAATTGTGATGATCATCATTATTAGAGCATTGTCCCAGTGAGGAAAGGATGATGGAGACTATTATTCCCCCACAAGTCGGGATGAGACTCTGGACGAAAAATAAAAAAAAAGAGAAAGAAAAGAGGCCATAAAAAGAAAAAAAGGCCCAAATAAAAAAATGAGAGAAAAAGAGAGAAGGGAGAATGTTACTATCTTTTTACCACACTTGTGCTTCAAAGTAGCACCATGATCTTCATAGTAGAGAGTCTCTCATGTTGTCACTTTCATATACTAGTGGGAATCTTTCATTATAGAACTTGGCTTGTATATTCTAATGATGGGCTTCCTCAAAATGCCCTAGGTCTTCATAAGCAAGCAAGTTGGATGCACACCCACTTAGTTTCTTTTTGAGCTTTCATATACTTATAGCTCTAGTGCATCCGTTGCATGGCAATCCCTACTCACTCACATTGATATCTATTGATGGGCATCTCCATAGCCCGTTGATATGCCTAGTTGATGTGAGACTATCTTCTCCCTTTTTGTCTTCTCCACAACCACCACTCTATTCCACCTATAGTGCTATATCCATGGCTCACGCTCATGTATTGCGTGAAGATTGAAAAAGTTTTGAGAATGTCAAAAGTATGAAACAATTGCTTGGCTTGTCATCGGGTTGTGAATGATTTAAATATTTTGTGTGGTGAAGATAGAGCATAGCCAGACTATATGATTTTGTAGCGATAACTTTCTTTAGCCATGTTATTTTGAGAAGACATAATTGCTTTGTTAGTATGCTTGAAGTATTATTATTTTTATGTCAATATGAACTTTTGTCTTGAATATTTTGGATCTGAATATTCATACCACAATTAAGAAGAATTACATTAAAATTATGCCAAGTAGCACTCCGCATCAAAAATTCTGTTTTTATCATTTACCTACTCGAGGATGAGCAGGAATTAAGCTTGGGGATGCTTGATACGTCTCCAACGTATCTATAATTTTTGATTGCTCCATGCTATATTATATACTGTTTTGGACATTATTGGGCTTTATTATCCACTTTTATATTATTTTTGGGACTAACCTATTAACCGAAGGCCCAGCCCAGAATTGCTATTTTTTGTCTGTTTTAGGGTTTCGAAGAAAAGGAATATCAAACGGAGTCCAAGCGGAATGAAACCTTCGGGAATGTGATTTTATCAACGAACAATACCCGGGAGACTTGGACCCTACGTCAAGCAATCAACCAGGAAGGCACGAGGTAGGGGGCGCGCCTACCCCCCAGGTGCACCCTCCACCCTCGTGGGGCCCATGTTGCTCCACCGACGTACTCCTTCCTCCTATATATACCTACGTACCCCCAAGCTACCAGATACGGAGCCAAAACCTTAATTCCACCGCCGTAACTTTCTGTATCCACGAGATCCCATCTTGGGGCCTGTTCCGGAGCTTCGCCGGAGGGGGCATCGATCACGGAGGGCTTCTACATCAACACCATAGCATCTCCGATGAAGTGTGAGTAGTTTACCTCAGACCTACGGGTCCATAGTTATTAGCTAGATGGTTTCTTCTCTCTTTTTGGATCTCAATACAACATTCCCCCCTCTCTTGTGGAGAACTATTCGATGCAATCTTCTTTTTGCGGTGTGTTTGTTGAGACCGATAAATTGTGGGTTTATGATCAAGTCTATCTATGAATAATATTTGAATCTTCTCTGAATTCTTTTATGTATGATTGGTTATCTTTGCAAGTCTCTTCGAATTATAAGTTTGGTTTGGCCTACTATATTGATCTTTCTTGCAATGGGAGAATTGCTTAGCTTTGGGTTCAATCTTGCGGTGTCCTTTCCCAATGACAGTAGGGGCAGCAAGGCACGTATTATATTGTTGCCATCGAGGATAACAAGATGGAGTTTTCTTCATATTGCATGAGTCTATCCCTCTACATCATGTCATCTTGCTTAAGGCGTTACTCTGTTTTTAACTTAATACTCTAGATGCATGCTGGATAGCGGTCGATGAGTGGAGTAATAGTAGTAGATGCAGGCAGGAGTCGGTCTACTTGTATCGGACGTGATGCCTATATACATGATCATACCTAGATATTCTCATAACTATGCTCAATTTTGTCAATTCCTCAACAGTAATTTGTTCACCCACCGTAGAATACTTATGCTCTCGAGAGAAGCCACTAGTGAAACCTATGGCCCCCGGGTCTATCTTTATCATATTGTTCTCCTACTATTTAGTTATTTCCTTTCCTATTTACTTTTCCTTTATTTTACTTTGCATCTTTATCATAAAAATACCAAAAATATTATCTTATCATATCTATCAGATCTCACTCTCGTAATTTGCCTTATAGGGATTGACAACCCCTATTTGCATTGGGTGCGAGGATTTATTTGTTTTGTGCAGGTATGAGGGACTCGCGTGTAGCCTCCTACTAGATTGATACCTTGGTTCTCAAAAACTGAGGGAAATACTTATGCTACTTTGCTGCATCCTCCCTTCCTCTTCGGGGAAAACCAACGCAGTGCTCAAGAGGTAGCATGTAACATGCGGTTAATTAAAAGCACCTGGACGGAGCGTGTTTGCTTGTGATCCCTTGGCAGCATTTGCTTTGTTTCTATTTTCAACTCGTATTCCAGCCAAATTTAAATTGCCACATGGGGCAACGGATAATACAACGACAAATAAAAGAGCAACGGATAATACGAGAACAAATTTACAATGGTGTGGATAATAATTCTCTTACATATTCCGGATAATTTAAAATGCCACATGCGGCAAAGCTGGAAATACATGCGGGCCACAGAAGAAGGATTGCAGACAATGATTTGGGTCGCTGCTGTCTCTACTCGTCGATGGATCGCTGGGCGATGACATCCTCCAGCTCCTTCTTCAATTCCTCGCGACTTTGCTTGAAAGCAGCCATGGATTCCTCCACCTCCTGCTCACGCTCGATCCGGAGCTTCCTCAAGTCACCCATCAGTTCCTCGATGACCGTTGTCAGTGTCATCCCCGAGGCACTGCTCTGCTCATGCAGCATTTTCCAGTGGGCGGCCTCTTCCTCCTTCTCGGCGAGCACCTTGAGGAGCTTCGCATTGTCACCCATGAATTGCTGGGCGAGGCCGGTCGCCTTGTCAACCGAGGCATCACTGATCTCGAGCAGCTTCATCAAGCCATCGACCAGCTCCTGCTGCTTAATGAGGCTAGCAAGAATATCATCATCGTCAGCCAAGGACTTCAGCAACGCCATCTCGTCGCGATTCCCGGCGCGGTGAGTGCGCTTGTGAGAGCCCTCGCATGCTCATGAGAGCTCGCTCGAGGGCTCCGCGGTGCCCGGGGACATCTCTGCTACGGCTGCCACTTCGCGGTGGGACCTCTCTAGTGCTTCCATGGCCTTGGTCTTTGCTACCTGGTTATACGTCCACCTAAAACTCTTCCTATCGGTCATGGCGGAACGACTTGACAGGAAAGACCAGTTTTGTGGGTGATGAGGAGAGGAACTGTGAAGTAATTTTCGAGTGGGTAGTTTTTATAGCTCGGTGCTAAGTGTGAACACATATTAGTTTGATCGGTGTGAACAGATTTGCAATTACTTATTGCATTGTAATCTGCAATGTGACGAGAAACAAGGTCAAAATTTGTTGATGGTTCTGGGCCTACAAAGCCCATTTCTGTTGTTCTGGCTCATCACAAATAGTTCTTTTGGATCAACTGTATGCCATTCATCGAAAACCCGAAACGTGGGTCTGTGTTCTTGGATGTACATGTACGTGCGTGCCCACTATCACACACGGTCAAGATATCACCATCGTGTCCTATGGATGCGTCGTCGTGCCTCCCATGGGGTGCCAAAAGGTTGACCACCTGGTTGCTCGACGTTGAGGCGGCCGCGGCATGCTCTGCTTGCGTCCGTCCACGCGTTTTGCTCGCCATTGAGGCGGCCGCGGCACGCTCCGCTCTGGCATCCCTACGCGCACTCTACTCGCCGTTGAGGAAAATTTACAATGGCAACGGTTAATAATTGTCTTACATATTTAGGATAATTTAAAATGCCACATGCGGCAAGGCCCAAAACACTCACGGCCTACATATGCATACAATTATAATAAAATATAGGCTAAAAGGTTGAGCTGGCAGCCTTTCGACGACGGTGTTCTCGGACTCCATGATCAGCATAGCACCCTTGCGGCCATTCATTCCAAGTGTCCCGACCCACCTCCTTGACAGCCTGCAATCGCGCGCATGAAATTTTGCGGAACCGCTGCATTTCCATGTCTCTGGCTTGGTAGCAAATTCCGTCCATCACCTGTATCCTCAAGATATCATGTTGGTGATGTTCTATTTCGTCGGGGATGACAAGTCCGCCAAGGATGCGCTCGAGCCTGGCCACCACATCATCGGGATCAAGGTTGACACGGCTGCCGCGTGCAATGATGAAGCCATAGGCTGCCTGTGTCTTGACTAAATCGCAGAGGTCCTCTGCCCATTCCTTGCGGAGAATCATGCTCTCGATGAGCACTAGTTACGGCGGCTCCTCGGGTGGGTCATCGATCATGCCGCCGAGCAGCTCTGGATCTTTTGCACGGTGGATGGCAAACTGCTCATCACACCTCCTCTACAATATGTCGATTGTGTGCCCAAGGACTGTCACGCCGATATTGCTGCCGGTGGGCCATGGTGCCTGCACCGGCCAATGAAGCTCTTGCTCCCTGGCCTGCTCCAGCTCGTTCTCCTCGCCAAAGATATAACGCAGGTAGGGGTCGACGTCGAAGCTTTGGTCATTGCCTAGCATGCTTAGAATAACTGATGGTAGATGGGTGAGGACTAGATCTGCGCAGAGTGTCGCGATGGTGCATTGTCGCCTGGGTTATATGCAGCAAGCCATTAGCTGGTGGCGGGAAACTGATGAGGGAAGATGCTTGGATTTTACAATTCTTCCATGTGGAGCGCGGTAAGCATTCGCTAGAGCTTGGGAAGACTAAGTGGAGCACACACACACAACCCGAATACCGTATACGGTGCCACGTGTTATTTATCACACACGTGTTAACATAAAGAAATGTATGTGTAACTTACTAATCATCGCACACGAGTACTCACAGACGCCATGTGCGATACTCCTAGCCATCGCTAGCAACTAGTTTGCATTTTTTAAAGTTTTTTGTACAAACGGAATCACACACGAACTAACTATAGTAATCGTCTGTGTTATAATTTCTCATCGCAAATAGTTCATCCGAGTGGGTTGTTTGCTGCGTATCACACACATCTTGTTTACACGAATTGTTTATGTTCTTTTAGCTCATCGCAAACAGTTCATCTATGTGAACTGTATGCCGCATGTCACACACATCTTGTTAAGTTGAAACATTTATGTTCTCTTCCCTAATCAAAAACAGTTCGTCCGAGTGAACTGTATGCTGTATATACACATACCTTGATCTGGCTGACCATTTCTGTTGCATTCTCTAACAGCAAACAATTCCTCGAAGCGAATTGTATGTCATATATCGCACACACATTGATATGGCTGCCCGTTTATGTTGTTCTGCCTCATCGCAAACAGTTCTTCTGGATCAACTGTATGCCCCGCATCGCACACGTAACTAAAATCTGAACTATGTTTGATGTCTCTGCCATCGCAAGTGTTTTGCATCTTTTTTGCTGGTGTTTTTACATCCCCGTTTGCGATTAATGCATCGCACGCAGTTTTGTCAAAGGGTCTTTGATCATAGTGTCGCATTAGTAGCATCCCGCAATAGTGTTAGTTACTAAGGATAATTTTGACCGATGTCCAGTGATCCACTCTTGGATCACTCTTGTACCCTCTTTACCAGACACGTGGCAAGGCACACATCAGGTGTGGTACACAGCATGGCATATCTTATAGAGCCTATGGCTAAGGCAAAGGGGAACACTTTCGTCTTTTCTCTTTCTTTTGTCATGGTCAAGCTTTGAGTCTTACTCAACTTCACACCTTACAATACTTGCAAGAACTCCTTCTTTGAAAGTCTTATCAAGCATCTTGATCTATCTTTATAGATCTTGATGCCAATATGTAAGCAGCTTTACCGAGGTCTTTCTTTGAAAAATTCTTATTCAAATATCCTTTTATGCTATCCAGAAATTCTATATCATTTCCAATCAGCAATATGTCATCCACATATAATATCAAAAATGCTATAGAGCTCCCACTCAGTT
Source organism: Triticum dicoccoides (assembly GCF_002162155.2). NCBI lineage: Eukaryota > Viridiplantae > Streptophyta > Magnoliopsida > Poales > Poaceae > Triticum > Triticum dicoccoides. The sequence goes on along the minus strand of NC_041382.1, from coordinate 293,256,497 downwards.
TCTTGTAAATACAGGCTTCACCATAAGTCTGTATAAAACCATATGCTTTGATCACCTCATCAAAGCATATATTCCAACTCCGAGATGCATGCACCAGTCCATAAATGGATCGTTGGAGCTTGCACACTTTGTTAGCTCCTTTAGGATCGACAAAACCTTTTGGTTGCATCATATACAACTCTTCTTTAAGTAACCCGTTCAAGGAATGCAGTTTTGATGTCCATTTGCCAGATTTCATAATCATAAAATGTGGCAATTTCTAACATGATTCGGACAGACTTAAGCATCGCTACGGATGAAAAATTCTCATCGTAGTCAACCCCTTTAACTTGTCGAAAATCTTTTGCGATAAGTCGAGCTTTATAGACGGTTATATTACCATCAGCGTCCATCTTCTCCTTGAGGATCCATTTATTCTCAATGGCTTGCCGATCATCCGGGAAATCCACCAAAGTCCACACTTTGTTCTCATACATGGATCCAATCTCAGATTTCATGGCCTCAAGCCATTTGTCAGAATCTGGGCTCATCGTAGCTTCTTCGTAGTTCGTAGGTTCGTTGTTGTCTAATAACATGATTTCCAGGACAGGATTACCATACCACTCTGGTGCTGAACGTGTTCTGGTCGACCTACGAAGTTTAGTAGTAACTTGATCTGAAGTTTCATGATCATCATCATTAGCTTCCTCTCTAGTTGGTGTAGGCATCACGGGAACGGTTTTCTTTGATGTTCTACTTTCCAATTCGAGAGGAGGTACAATTATCTCATCAAGTTCTACTTTCCTGCCACTCACTTCTTTCAAGAGAAACTCCTTCTCTAGAAAGGACCCATTTTTAGTAACAAAGATATTGCCTTCAGATCTGTGGTAGAAAGTGTACCCAATAGTTCCCTTAGGGTATCCTATGAAGACGCGCTTCTCCGTTTGGGTTCGAGCTTATCATGCTGAAGCCTTTTAACATAGGCGTCGCATCCCCAAACTTTAAGAAATGATAGCTTAGGTTTCTTGCCAAACCATAGTTCATACGCTGTCATCTCAACGGATTTAGACGATGCCCTATTTAACATGAATGCAGTTGTCTCTAATGCATAACCCCAAAATGATAAAGGCAAATTGGTAAGAGACGTCATAGAATGCACCATATCTAATAAAGTACAGTTGCTACATTTGGACACACCATTACGCTGTGGTGTTCCAAGTGGCATGAGTTGTGAAACAATTCCACATTGTTTTAACTGAAGGCCAAACTCATAACTCAAATATTTGCCTCCGTGGTCAGATCATATAAAATTTATTTTCTTGTTCCGATGATTCTCCACTTCGCTTTCAAATTCTTTGAACTTTTCAAATGTTTCAGACTTGTGTTTCATCAAGTAGATATACACATACCTACTTAAACCATCTGTGAAGGCTAGAAAATAACGATACCCGCCGCGTGCCTCAACACTCATTGGACTGCATACATCGGTATGTATTATTTCCAATAAGTCATTAGCTCGTTCCATTGTTCTGGAGAACGGAGTTTTGGTCATCTTACCCATGAGGCATGGTTCGCAAGTATCAAGTGATTCCAAAAGTCCATCTGCATGGAGTTTCTTCATGCACTTTACACCAATATGACCTAAACGGCAGTGCCACAAGTATGTTGCATTATCATTATCAACTTTGTATCTTTTGGCATCTATATTATGAATATGTGTATCACTACAATCGAGATTCAATAAACCATTTACATTGTGTGTATGACCATAGAAGGTTTTATTCATGTAAATAGAACAACAATTATTCTCTGATTTAAATGAATAACCGTATTTGCAATAAACACTATCTAATCAGGTTCATGCTCAACGCGCACGCCAAATAACATTTATTTAGGCTCGACACTAATCCCGAAGGTAGAGGGAGTGTGAGATGGTGATCATATCAATCTTAGAAACACTTCCAACACACATTGTCACCTTGCCCTTAACTAGTCTTTGTTTATTCTGTAACTCCTATTTCGAGTTTCTAGTCTTAGCAGCTGAACCGGTATCAAATACCCTAGGGATACTACGAGCACCATTAAGGTACACATCAATAACATGTATATCAAATATACCTTTGTTTACTTTGCCATCCTTCTTATCTGCCAAGTATTTGGGGCAGTTCCGCTTCTAGTGACCATTTCCTTTGCAGTAGAAGCACTCGATTTCAGGCTTGGGTCCAGCTTTGGGCTTCTTCACATGAGCGGTAAATTGCTTGCCATTCTTCTTGAAGTTCCCTTTCTTTTCCTTGCCCTTTTCTTGAAACTAGTGGTTTTATTAACCATCAACACTTGATGCTTTTTCTTGATTTCTACCTCCGCCGATTTCAGTATCGCGAAGAGCTCGAAAATCATTTTAGTCATTCGTTGCATATTATAGTTCATCACGAAGCTCTTAGTAGCTTGGTGATAGTGCCTGGAGAACTCTGTCAATCACTATCTTATTTGGAAGATTAACTCCCACTTGATTAAAGCGATTGTAGTTCCCGAACATTCTGAGCACATGCTCACTGGCTAAGCTATTCTCCTCCATCTTGTAGGCAAAGTACTTGTGAGAGGTCTCATACCTCTCAACATAGGCATGAGCTTAAAATACCAATTTTAGCTCTTGAAACATGTAACATCCCAAAATTCTAAATTTTGGAATGTTATATTAAATAAATATTTTATGATTGTTTGTTTGACTATTGTGTGACTGATTGTGCGAAATTGAGTGGCATTTGGAAATTTTAGAGGCATTTAAGTTTTGCTTGAATTTGGATTCAAATTGGCATTTGAATTTCAGTTCAAAAATCCCTGACCAATAATTGTTCAAAAGTATGAGAGGAGTTCAAATGACACTCCAAAAATGCCAGAAGAAAATAATGCCAAAAGGTTGAATTCAAATTTGGTTTTATTTGGATTTTTTCAAAAAAAAATGTTTTTATAAAGTTTTTTTCGCCTCTGAAAAATAGTTCATCTTTTAGATTTTATTTTTCTAGGAATTTTGATATATATATATATATATATGTCCTGTACAAAAGTATTTTTATCTTCTCCCTATATATATTTTCTTTCTAACTTTATTTTCAAAAAAACGCCTTAGCCGGGCGCCAGGCCAGCAAGCCTAGCCACCCGAGCCGCAGCCCACTAACCAGGCGCCAGCCCAGCCGCCCGCGCAGGACGCCACCAGTGCCGCTCCCCAGGCTCGTTCGATCTCCCTCACGTAACTCTCTCTTCCTCTTGTTTTTTTTCTTATGATTGCTGGACCCCACCTTCCTTTCCTCTTCCTCACATACAAAACAAAGTACTATACCTACACGTACACGACGCTGCCTCCGCGTCCGATCCTCTTGGAAACCCTACCCGAGTCCACCCCTTCCCCAAGCAAGTTGTCTTATAAATAGCCACGACCATCCTCTCCCGACCCCCCTCGAAAACCCTCGCCAAAACCCACCGTGTCACGCGACCTCACCGTTTGGATCTCGCTGGAGTTCACGCGGTTCACCAGTCGTTTCCGACACTTGTAAGTATCCTCGAAACCTTTCCTTCCATAGCCAACTATCCCTCATTGTTGTGAACCACTTTGACATGTTTTGGACGCCCAGGGAGCACCGGAGCCACTGCCTCAAGCTCACAATGCCGCCGGAGTTCACGAAGTTCACCTCGACGCTACGCTCAACCCCGACGTTCCCTCGCCTCACCATCCATAGAAAATCGGACGCCCCTGAAACCCTACATCACCTGGACATCCTCGCCGACGCTGCCGCCGACCAGAGCCCCGCCGCCCACCGACCTCTTCTTCTCTGCCTCGCCTGTTTCCTCTCTGTAAGCACGAACCCTCTCCTCTGTTCGCCAATGTTTTTTTTCTCTTTAGATCGAAACGTTGTGTTGATCGGTTTAGTAGATTGTTTTATTTTCATTAGATCGGTTTTAGTTACGGTTTTTTGTAGCGGTTTAGTATGGTTCTGATCAAACCAGTGGATTGGTTTTATTCTATAGAAAAATAAACGCACGTGTACGTATTGTTAAGTTTCGCCCGAGCGTTTGGCAGTTACAGATCGCACCCCTCGTAGGCCCAATAGCGCCCGTTTGTTTTTTCTGTATTTTTGTTTCTGTTTTTAAAACAGAAAAGTTTCAGTTTCGTAAATTCTATATCTTTTAGGTTATTTATAGTTTTTGATTGATTCTTTTTGCTCTAGTCTGCAAATTTCCTAAAGTTTCTGTACAAAATAGATTCGGCCATGTTTTAGTTCTAAAAAAATGTTTTATATGAGTTTTAGTCAGATTAGTATTTCTGCTATAATAAGAGCTAGAATAAATATTTTTAGGCGATTCTTTTTGCCACTGTTTTGTTTTGACCTTGCATAGCAGTAGGATTAATTTGCGTACTTATAGATTTTATTAAGATTAGTTTTTCACGAAAACAACACTGCGCTAGTTATTTTTAACTTGCTGTTATTTTCTGTTGTTTTAATTATTTTAAAATATATTTTCACCTCTGTTATATTTTATTTCAGATTTGTTTCTGTAGTATTAGAGGGTGAACTTCTATTTACAGAAAAATAAAATGTTTCATTTCTTTTTCTTACTAGTTTTGTTTTAAGCATAATTAGAGTTTTAATTTAGCTTTTTATGTGTTCCCTTTTGCTAGCAAAACTTTATGAAAAATACTTTATGTTAACTTAGTTGATTTAAATTTTATTTTCTGTTAAAATTATTAGTTTAGTACTTTCTTTGTTAAGTTTTGCTTAGGACAAAACTATTTTTGTAGTTAAGGCAAAAAGTTTTCCTAGTAGGTTCTTTATAGTTTTCCCCTATTAGTTCTTTCGATGTGTTATTTGTTTTGTATTGGGTTTTCTTATTGAGTTTTCTTTTGATTGTTAGATTTGCTTGCTAGAATGCTTGCTTATGTGAATGTGATGTTTGTTACTATAGATTTCATCGGAGAGTTGCGTATAGTCCTATCAAATTATTTTCGAGAGCGTTATTATCTTCATCAAGTAATACCAGGCAAATTCACTTTGACCATGTTTTTCATACCTATGTTTTATTTGCATGTAGTAGCACCTTTTCAACAATCACTCCAGTAGTGTTATTGAATCTTTAGTTGAGTAGAATGCATGAGGTAGGAACCCATCTCCCTGTTACCAAGCCCGGGACATTATATAGTTTTAATGCTACGCTATAGTAGACGGGGTTTGGTATGAGTGCACGAGAGTGGTGTGAGTATGAAGAACTCCATGTCAATGGCGACAACTCCATGATGGCATCTGCAAGGACTGCATCTTCAAGGCCTCAAGAGTTCAAGACTCGAGACAAGAATTTAATACACACTACTGGGTGAAGGACGGTTGACGGGCACCCTGGAGCAACCAGTGGATGGCCGGGATGCATGGAGAAGCGCCATGACATCTTGCGGAAAGCTTCACCCAGACTCAAAGAGACGGAAGAATACTTCATGCATGGAAGCTTACCTGTGCAACCGCAAGTCACTATGGGCTCTGACTTGGTTGACCCTAGTGGTGACTCTGGCTGGGACGGTGCTAGCAGATGTAGAACTAGGGTAGGATTGGATGAGCACCGACTAGTGGTCAGGGGAACTCTTCGGAAGACCATGTTTCGGTCGGTGGAACCTGTCTCATGTGCGTGGACATGTAAGGTTGGTCCGGGCCGCTTCATCCCACAATGCCGCTGAATCAAACTAAGACGTTGGTGGTAAGCAGTATGAACCTCAGCACCCACAACTCCTTTGTGTTCTTCTCGAGCATATCATCTACGCATAGACCTGGCTCATGATGCCACTGTTGGGGAATGTTGCATGGAAAACAAAAAATTTCTATTCACATGCAAGATGTATCAATGGAGATGCATAGCTACAAGAGGGGGAGAGCATCTACATACCCTTGTAGATCACTAAGCAGAAGCGTTTATCACGTGGTTGATGTAGTCGTACTCTTCGCGATCCGATCTCGGTCCAACCGATCTAGTGCCGAATGGACGACACCTCCGAGTTTAGGACACGTGTGACTCGATGACGTGTCAGGACCCTGATCCTAAGTCACATCGATCTAGCATGTAACAAATCATACCAATTTGCAGCCTCACGCACGGTATTCCCATGGGTGCCACCTTACTTGGCCCGGGACCGTTTGCGCCTTTTGGCTTATGTATATGATAGTGTCGCTAGCATCCATATGACAGAGAACCTGGGTCGACATGACTAGTTGTGAATCCAAAGTGGCACTAACTTAAAGGGACAGGCACACATGACCCAGCAACGAACGTGTCGGTCATCAACGTTTGAACCCAAGTCATAGAAAGCTACAAGGACTTAAAGGAACAATGCGTGACATTTCCTCGAAGGGACAGACATAGGAACGAAGAAGGACACATGCCGGCCAACCTAAGTGTTCTGGAGAAGTAGCAAGCTACCATGGCTCAGTGGAAGCACTAGGAGACATTTCTCGGTAAGAGAGGCTACCAAGAATAAACAACTAGGTTGTCAGATCCCACACATACCAAGCATTTGAATAACATACACACAATATGCTCGATATGTGCAAATACAACATGGCATCACAACAAACTCTACGACTCAAAGTATTTATTCATTAGGCTCCGAGGAGCCAGATATTACAAACATGGGTCTGATGACCCGGCATTCAAGTCATACAAGCAATAAGCACACGCGGAAGGTTAACTTGTCTGAGTACAGACAACTACAAATGAAAAAGGCTGAGAAGCTTGACTATCTACAAGACCCTCCCAAGGGTACAAGATCGCAGCTGAGGTAACAAGCTAAACGTCGAAGTCCACGCGGAACTACTAGTGAGACTAAAGTCTCTCTGCAAAAACATAAATTAAGCAAACGTGAGTACAAATGTACCCAGCAAGACTTACATCAGAACTAGCTACATATGCATCAGTATCAACAAAGGGGTGGTGGAGTTTAACTGCAACAAGCCAGCTTTGACTCGGTGGCTATCCTGAACTACGACTGCAAGTAACTCTTTTGGGGTGGCGCACACGAGTCCACATATTCACCAATCAATACACCACTATGGATCTGCTCCTATCTCCCTACGAGAACGCCATCCATTGCACTCATGCTTATCTTGCGCATTTTAGAATATCCACTTTCACTTGTCTATGAACTGTATAGGCAACCCAGAAGTCCTTTACCGTGGACGCGGCTATTCGAATAGATCATGTTAACCCTGCAGGGGTGTACTTCTTCACACACGCTCTCACCACTTATCGCCGTTTACACGACATGTACTCGGCAACCTTCAAGCAGAAGCCCAGCGAGGGTGTCGGCCACGACCTGACTAACCACACAAGTCTCTAGTCCAGGTTTATCTCTTATTCAGGTTCCATCTGCAAGGAGATCCGGCCGAGGTTTCACTCACGGCGCCAAACAATGAGAGCAGGGTTCCTGAGGCACCAAATGGGCGTCCCAGTACACTGTGCCTCGTGTATCTACTGCATCATAGCCCACCCCTAGGGTCAGCGCAACGCACGACCCCCAACACATATCCTACAAACACCATAAACTAGTTGCAACTCCTGGACAGAGATCAAGGCAATTAATAAGTCGAGAGGGGCACTTAAGCATTCCAATGCGTGGTAGTAGCTGTTCATGGATCACAAACGCAAAACTCAGTTCCTGAGGACGGTTTCAATGAGACAACCCACCATGTACTCCTACATGGCCTCTCACCGTTACCTTTACCAAATCGTGTTCACACACTTAGCTCTCAATAGTAGGACATGTTCACCAAATTCCAATTCATCCCCGATGAATCAGACCTGACTCAACTCTAAGCAGTAGCACGCATGACAACAAGTGTCAATAAGTAGGCACATCAGGGCTCAAAAACTCCTACACATGCTAGTGGGTTTCATCTATTTACTGTGGCAATGATAGGTCATGCAGAGGAAAGGGGTTCAACTACCGCAACATGTAACAGTTGAAGTGTTGTTCTCCTAATGTAGTAAAAGAGAGCAGAAGCGAGAGAGTGGGATTGTATCAGAATGAACAAGGGGGTTTTGCTTGCCTGGCACTTCAGAAGATAGTATAGTTCTTCATCGGTGTCATCAATCTCATCGTCGGAACCACGTCTACTGGGAGGGGACAAATACCGACAACAGAGAAGAAACACAATCAATTCAATGCACCAAATATTATGCATGATCATGGCATGGCAAAATGCTTTGATTTGAGCTAACGTAGCTAACAACAAGTTAAATGAAGTTGGTTTGACCCCAAGTTTCAAATTCAAACTCCATATGTGAAATTAAAATGCCATTTGTTTGATTTGTACAATTCAGCAACTATAAGTTGTTTCAACATGCATGAGAATGGTACATATGGATAGATTGGATTTTTCTGATCATTTTTCATATATAAATTATTTCATTTCGAGTTACGGTTTAATTTCTATGATTTTTCAAAGCTTAGGTTATTTTTTGAAATTTCCTCGACTATTTTTAATCGAGAAAATGATTAACTGCGTCAGCATGACGTTAGTGTGACGTCAACAAGTCAACAGGGGCAGTCCAGGTCAAACCTGACCTATGGGCCCCGCACGTCAGTATAACATGGCAGGAACAGAGGCTGACCAGTGGGGACAGGTCACCGTTGACGTGGCAGGGTCAACTGACATCTGGGGCCGGCTGGTTTATGATAACCCACAAGTATAGGGGATCGCAACAGTTTTCGAGGGTAGAGTATTCAACCCAAATTTATTGATTCGGCACAAGGGGAGCCAAAGAATATTCTCAAGTATTAGCAGCAGAGTTGTCAATTCAACCACACCTGGAAACTTAATATCTGCAGCAAAGTAATATGATAGTAGTGGTAACAGTAACAAAAGGTAATAGTAGTAAAAGTAATGTTTTTGGTATTTTGTAGTGATGATAGCAATAGCAACGGAAAAGTAAATAAGCGGAGAACAATATATGGAAAGCTCGTAGGCAATGGATCGGTGATGGAGAATTATGCCGGATGCGGTTCATCATGTAACAGTCATAACCTAGGGTGACACAGAACTAGCTCCAATTCATTGATATAATGTAGGCATGTATTCCAAATATAGTCATACGTGCTTATGGAAAAGAACCAGCATGACATCTCTTGTCCTACCCTCTCGTGGCAGCGGGGTCCTTACAGAAACTAAGGGATATTAAGGCCTCCTTTTAATAGAGAGCCGGAACAAAGCATTAACACATAGTGAATACATGAACTCCTCAAACTACGGTCATCACCGGTAAGTATCCCGATTATTGTCACTTCGGGGTTAACGGATCATAACACATAATAGGTGACTATAGACTTGCAAGATAGGATCAAGAACACTCATATATGATGAAAACATAATAGGTTCAGATCTGAAATCATGGCACTCGGGCCCTAGTGACAAGCATTAAGCATAGCAAAGTCATAGCAACATCAATCTCAGAACATAGTGGATACTAGGGATCAAACCCTAACAAAATTAACTCGATTACATGATAGATCTCATCCAACCCATCACCGTCCAGCAAGCCTACGATGGAATTACTCACGCACGGCAGTGAGCATCATGAAATTGGTGATGGAGGATGGTTGATGATGACGATGGCGACGGATTCCCCTCTCCGGAGCCCCGAACAGACTCCAGATCAGCCCACCCAAGAGGTTTTAGGGCTTGGCGGCGGCTTCGTATCGTAAAACGCGATGAATTCTTCTCTCTGATTTTTTTCTCCCCAAAACACAATATATGGAGTTGGAGTTGGAGTTGGAGTCGGAGAGGCATCAGGGGGCCCACGAGGTAGGGGGCGTGCCCCCCACCCTCATAGACAGGTGGTGGGCCCCCTGGCCTTCATTTTTTGCAGGTATTTTTCATATTTTCTGAAAAGTTGCTCCGTGAAGTTCCAGGTCATTCTGAGAACGTTTGTTCCTGCACATAAATAACACCATGGTAATTCTGCTGAAAACAACGTCAGTCCGGGTTAGTTCCATTCAAATCATGCAAGTTAGAGTCCAAAACAATGGCAAAAGTGTTTGGAAAAGTAGATACGATGAAGACGTATCCGTTTAATCTAAACTAAACAAGGAATAAATACCAGGGTTAATTAGGGCATGGGGCCCATATGTCAGTGAGAGAGGGGGTTAATTAGCAGGGTCATTAGCAGCTAACGACATAGCCACGTCAACCCGCCGGTGTTTAGCTGCCGGTGACACAAACCGCGGCGGAGATCTTCAGAAATCGCCGTCCGGCAATGGTTTGACGCGCGGCTAGTCTTGCTCGACTCCTAGGAGTGCGCCGCATCTAGTGGTGCCAATGGTTGGAGCTGGTGTGGTCGGGAACTACGCCGGCGTCAAGGTTTGGCGGCGGCCGAAGCACGGGCTCGATGGCCGTGGTGCTATGGGGCACAGCGAGTAATGGAGGGGCTCCACGGGTTCCTGGGGTCACCAGGAGCACGCTAGGGTCACGACCATAAGCGGAGGAGCTCGGAGACTACGCGTGCAACAACAATGGCGGGCGGCGGCGCGGGAGCTCGTGGGGCAGTTGTTGCAGCATGAACTTGAGAAAGGGGGTGGAGGGGAAACAGAGAGGAGCTCACGGTGCATCAGACGAGCAGCTCAGCGGGCTTGGGGACGGCTCGGAGGCGACGAAACCACGATGGCAATCTCGGGAGCCTGATGATAAAGATGAGGGCGGAGGCAGCTCCACAGGGCGTCCGGGCTCGTGCAGCTCGGTGGAGAGGAAGAAGACATAGACGCGGACCTCAGGGACAGGTCGAGGGAGCACGAAAATGGCGGTGAGCGCGCAGTCGGTTGGGTGCGTGCGACAGGGATAGGGGAGGGGATGAACACGGGGGAGGAGTGAGAGGGGCCCGGGGTGGTGCATGGCATCTCTAGTGAGTCACAGGAGGAAGCAGGGAGGCAGGAGGTGGCTAGCGATGGGCGCACGCGTCGGCACACATTGTGCATCCGACTGGCGCGGGGAAGAAGACGCTGCTGCCCCTGCTGGGCTGGGCCGCTACAGTGCCAGAATGTAACGACCCAACCCGAATGGATCAAGTCTCTGTGCTTAAGTGTCATCCCTGGATCAGTATGTTGACACAGACAGTACTCGAGGATTTATAATAGAGGTAAATCACATGTATAAAGTAATGTAAATACTATTACCTCAATCCAAATAGCGGAAGTAACAAGGTTGTGGATTCCCATCAACACCAACGACAAAGTTGAGTGTAGAAATCGTAACCCTAACGTATCACTTACTCGTCGTAAGATAATCCTGCAACATGAGACGTTGCAGCCACAAAGGGTCAGTACATTGAATGTACTAGCAAATTCACCCCATAGAGATAAATGATGAACAATGGCTATCACTACATGCATATTTGGCTGGTGGAAAAGCTCTATGGTTATAGTTTTGCGTAAAGCCAATTTTTCCCTACTACAAAGGAATAAATTTTATTTAACTATCATGGTGGTTGTTGAACATTGAGAATGGTTGACAGCATTCTCAATCCCAATTAAATAACATCATTAAACCCAACAAACTTAATTTAAAGTAACACGATGAGATTCACATGATAATCCAAGTACTAGATACTCAAGATGTCCATAACCGGGGACACAGCTAATCATGATTAGTTTACACACTCAGCAGAGGTTTGCGCACTTTTCCCCACAAGACTCGATCGCCTCCGTTTGGTTTCTCGCACTACATGGTGTTTGAGAAGACGGATGACCGAGACATAGTCTTTCAGAAGCGCTAGCACCTTACCATGGATAGATCGTTACACCTACTTTCCCCTACATCTGCTAGTCTACCCTGTAAGAGTTCGCACGACTTAATCAACTATGCTAGAGCCCATAATAGATTGTGGCTGCACACGGAAGTTTCTAGTATGAATAATCTCATGATCCCTTTGAGCCTGGGTGGCGGTCCATAAAAAAAACAGGCAATCCTGGTCTACCCAGGTGCCTAGACAGGCAATCCTGGAATAACCAGGTGCCTCAATCCACCCAGATGTGTGTTTGAGTTGCCACCTTAAGTAAAACATTAATTAACAATCTCACATCTGTCATGGATACTCTCAAAACCCAATCCACGTCTATGAGCATAGCATGGCAATATAAGCATAACGTAATAGTAACTCCCAAGGGTTTGATAATAAACAGGTAATAGGTACTACCTCAACTACTTCCCATCCCACAATTTAATTAGATCCTAATCATGCAATGTTGGAGGTTTGATCTAATGCAATAAAAACTCGGTATGAAAGAGGTATGATCAAAGTGTGAACTTGCCTTGCTGATGATCCGCGAAACCTAGAGATTCGAAGTAACAGGCGGCGCACTCCGGGTATTCTATCGCAGACAAACCAACAACAATACAATAAGTATTCATCTAATGCATGGGTAAAACTCAAATAAGAGATCTAACCAGAAGGTTCAACTTAATAACTCCGGTTTGCAAAAAGAATCAAATCAAACGAAGCAACGAAATTCAAACAGCAAAAGAAACATGCTTCGTTTACTATTCTGGATCTAGGGCAATTTTTACAGTGTCAAAAACTTCTTTAAGTTGGTTAAACGGTTAGAGGGTTTCGAGACGAAACTCCAGGCGCTTGAATCGCCTGATTCCGATAACCGAGCGAAAAGTTATACTAAAACGAAAATCGGATCAGGAATCGCGATCAGAAAAATCGCAGATTTAATCCGAGAAAAAGAAAAACGACGATCGTTCGCTAGAACGAACGAATGGACGAACGCTTGCTAATTAAATAAATCGGAAAAACCGATCTATTAAAAAACCGAAACTAAAAAAACCGCAACTTTTAAAAAAAACGGCGGCGAAAACGAGGTTGACCTGGGTCCGGCGGCGGCGGCGGCGGCTCCGGCGGCGGCGGATTAGGGTTTTGGGCGCGATGGGCTGATGGCTCGGGTCGGGCGGCTTATAAAGGCTGCCCCCAGGCAGAGTCCCGCTCGGGTACGGCCCAAAGTCGGTTCGCGTTTTTTTAAATTATTCCGTGCAGAAAAACAAATAAAAGAAATACTAAACGGACTCCAAAAATCCCGAAATAAATTTTCCCAGGCTTCTAAAATCAAGCCACACAAGGTGAACATTTATTTAGGGCCTAAATGCAACTTTGAAAAACGCACATTTTTCCTAAATTCAAATAAAATACCGAAAAACTCCAAAATAAAATCGTGTTTGATTTTATTATTAAATCCTCAATATTTCTTTATTTTGGGAAAGTCATTTTATTCCCTCTCTCATATTTTTGTAATAGAAATAATTGATGATAAAATAATTAAAATCAAATGATCCAATTCTCAAAATTCGAGAAAACTCAAATATGAAAATAATGGATTCCCCAACTCTCTCCGTGGGTCCTTGAGTTGCGTAGAAATTTCTAGGATCAAACCAAAAGCAAATAAAATATGATATGCATTGATGATCTAATGTATAACATTCCAAATTGAAAATAAATTCAAAAGAACTTTGAATTTAATTCTTTGAAACTCCCAACTCATATTTCATATAATTTGAAGAAGTCATTTTATCTTCTCTCATGAAAATCATTGAGCTGCATGAAGTTTATGAATTGAAATGTTTCCAAATGAAATTCAATTATTTTCAAATACCCTTTCATTTAATTTAAATGGAAGGAGTCATATCATCTTCGCTCAAGGGTTTTGTATTTGAAAAGAACTTGAATTCATGGAGATCAGAAAGCAAATATGAAAGTTTGGGAAAGTCCTTTTATTCCCTCTCATTTAACTTTCAAAAAGTTTCGAATTTCACTCAATCAATCACACAACAATCAAACAAACAATCAACCTATCTATTTTTTATAACATTCCAAATTTTAAAATTTTCGGATGTTACAAACCTATCACCCTTAAAATGAATCTCGTCCTCGAGATTCGGAGAGGCTAGCAAGAAATAGGTTAGGGTTTGGGGGTCTCCTCAAAATCCATCGATCATCACACGGGGTCTGGGGTGCTACCACCCTTAGAAGCATGGTTACAGTTCCATCAAAACTCATATACTCCATCCTTATTCTTGACAGTGCCGGTCTTCTCAGATCCTCGAGAAAATTCCTTCTGTGAGCTCTTTCGGTAGTGGCATAACCTTTTCCTTAATTTTTCTGTCCTTTCATCTTGCTAAGGTTCTTCCATGACTTGATCTTCTTAGCTGATGGGTCTGGCACCAAAACTAAACAACTATCGATATCTCATGGTGGTCAACAATTTATGGTTTCTCCTACGGGAAATGGGTCTGGGTTGATCCTCACCGTATAACCTACGGTTGGCAAAAACTGCCTTGTACAAGGGAAAAATACTTATACCATTCTAAGTTTAAACAGGGTTTTTGATCGTCATCTCTTTACTATAGGTAAGTCACTCAGATTTACCATCCCACATAGCAAGCCAATAATAAGAGTAAGTCGGTATGGTGATCAATCTATCCCGCACCCAAATCATTACCTTGTATACGGTTTAGCGAATCTCGCAATCTAAGACTCGGTCATCCTCACAAGCATTGCAGAATTTCTCTTGTCCACGAACTGCGTCCGGAATAATCCATTGATTCTGCAAGCCAAATAAACATCTATCGTTCCTTCACATCTCTCAGGTTTTGCGTTACTCCTATAAAATTGTCTGCCGATAAATGTCGTATCTTCCTCCAGGGTTCTTCCTTTAGCAAGAATGTGCTTGCTTCTTGGCAGGTCCTGGGGCATGTGGGTTATGGCCCATCTCATCACTTGTAGTCTTTAACTTATCATCGGGCAACTGATCATTATTCCCAACTTCCAACTTCCTAGTATTCTTAATTCCATCCAATTGTACTGTCTTCCTTCCTTCTATTGGCACCAAACTAGGACATGATTACTCAGACTCATCATGTAGTTTCCATTGATCCATATTTCCGACATCATACCTCCTTTATATCCAATAGTAATTTATTTCTTCATCCTCGTGGGATATCCCTCATACCGAGATAAAACTTATACTTATGAAGTCCATATTCCACTTTGTGGAACATCATTATCCTTTCTAGGGTCAAGCTTCCTTACAGGGGAATATTGGCCATCTCTGCATGGCACTCTTCAACTGGGAAATGTGAAACACATCATGAACTCCTGACAGTCTTTCGGGTGACTCCAACTTGTTGGCCACTTCTCCCATACGCTCCAAAACTCGGTATGGTCCTACAAATCTCGAGGCTAACTTTCCCTTAACTACAAATCGTTTAACTCCTCGCAGAGGGGTCACACGAAGACATGCTCTATCTCCAATTTCATAGACTACCTCCTTGCGTTTTTGAGTCCGCATAACTCTTCTGCCTGGACTGAGCTACCTTCAGTCTATCTCGAATCAACTTAACATTCTCTTCTGACTCCTTGATCACATTTGTTCCAAACAACTGACGGTCTCCAACTTCATCCCACATACTCTTGGGGTATCACACATATCGAGACAAAACTCGTATTCATTTTATCTAAAATCCACTCAGTGGAGTATCCTTATTTTTTCCAGGGGTCAAGGGTTCTTACAGGGTACTACCACCCTTAAAATGCACAAATCTTCCATAGACCATATTTCTCATATCCTCAAAATGGCCAAAATTCTTCTTCATAGAGTAACAACTCATAAAATCCATATCAGTTCCAACGATGCTAACTTTATTCGTTCTCAAGTGATTACAATCTCTCGCTTTTCCATTACATGTCTCAACTCAACACCTCAATATAAAATAAAATGTTCTTACTTCTACTACTCCATTTCTTTTGTTGCAAACTCAACTATCTAGCACAAGTTTCCTTCTCCTTGGGGCATTCTCTGGCAAAGTGACCTGCTCCATTACAACTAAAACATATTACTTCTGACAAGTATCGAGGTTTCCTTTTTGGGCAACTGTTGAGGTAGTGCCCTGACTCCTTGCACCTATAACATGTGATATGACTCAGATCCTTCCTGGAATCAAATCTGCTTCTCTTCCTAGACCTTTCCATGCCAATCATGGCTTCTATTTCTTGTGGTTCATATTCTACTTCCTTTGTCGGGAATTCTACTAGATCCCCATTCAAACAATTTTGGGAGATGTGTCCTTCTTCTCCACATGAATAGCAAGACTTGGTGCAGGGTTTAATTGGTTCTTCTTTGGGTGTGTCCTCCACCTCTTCCTTCATCATAGTTTCTTCTAAAATTTCCATGAGGGCTCCTTTCATTACTTCTTTCTTCTGCTGGATGTTTCGTTGTACCATGGGGTAAATGTGACACTGAGCAGGGTAGTGGGTAGTCCCTTCACACAAGAAACAAGTAATCTGCCTAGTTGGGCATTCTTCAACTGGGTGACTTCCTTCACAATTAGGGCATTCATCCTTGTGTTCTTTATGGGTGTGTCCTATTTCTCCACAAATCTTGCATGCACAAGGTTTCTTCATATCCTTTCCATAAGGCTTCAACTTCTGGGACACAAACCGAGACTTTGGCAAAGTCAACTTAAATTCTTTCCATGTGGTTACTCCTTGCCATCCATTGATGGTTTGGTACATCCTCCACCAAGTAGCAGCACCTCCTTCAAAGCATTGAAGAGCGTGCTGGGTCATATCCTTTCCGACTACGGGGTTATTCTTCATGTGATCCTCCATGTTCTGAATCCATCGTTCTGTCTCCACTTGACTCATCGGTCTAGAAAATATAAGCTCATCTTCATTCATCCTCTATTGGGTCCATGGGTTTGGGGTGAGATAAGAGAGATAGAGAGGGATACACACAATGTAAACAAAAGTTTTGAAAAGACAGATTTTATTGTGGCTGTCAGAAAACATCAAACAAATGACAGCTCACAATCATCGCATCTAACGTAAGTGTATAACAGGGGTTTGGTCTTCTAAAGGTCAATAAATCTTCAACTCTCCAAACCTTCAAGCCTTGTTCATGCCTCTAATGGCTTCTTCCGATCATGCCTGTCCTTTTCCAGTTCTTTTGCCAGATCATCTCTATTGATGTGAAGTCTCTCGTGACGTCCTTTAAGTATTCTGGAGTTGTGTTCCAAACTTCTGGTTTCAACATCCTTCACATGAACCATGGTCATACTGTCCTTCAGTTCCTGACAAATCTCTGGTATCTCGAGGTTTTGCTCCTCCAGGTTGGCTACTTCAGCTTCTTGGACCTAAGTTCTTCATGAAATGCTTCCTTGTCAAAATACGGCTTCCTGCAGGTCCGTCTTAAAATCCCTGATGTAATTCTCCAGATCCTGGTGATACACCAGCTAAGGTTAAAATTGCATCCATTGCTGATAGATGCTCCATCAGCCTTGTTCCATCAAATCCATTCTGAAGAAATGCATCCTTAACTCAGCAAGGTATCAATAGCATCAGCAGGCGATGACATCACGGATAACCGTGTTTCTGCTCTTGTCATTCCTATGAGCTATCATCCCATAGTTGATATCTCCTGCCTTAGGGTTTTCTTTGACAAAACTTCGAGTTCTCATACTCCTTGTTTCAGTCTTTCTCTGATACACCTTGATCTCGGGTATTGACAACTTCCATATTTTGCCAAGTTCCATAAGGGTAGCCTTCCTAGGTCATACAAATCTGGGAATTCTTCAGAGCCTTCAAATTCTACTTGTCTTCGGTCTTCAACCGTTGTAGTTTCCATTATTCAGATGCACGGAAAATACTCTTCATCCCGAAGTGGTCTTAGTTGTCCGATATCTTGTATTCCTTGGAGTGGTCTCATCAGTCGAATCTTCGTGTGGTCAAAAGGGGAAAGGGGTATGGTCTCACTAAAGGGAATTTTGAATAAGCTCAGAAGAGAAGAGAGGTAAAAGATATTTTTGAAAGGGAAAGTTGTAGGGAAAAATCTTTGCTATGGGCTTGCCAGTTTCTAGGGTCACGTCCTACAGTCAACATGTTCTCTGATACCATCTTGTAGCGACCCGACCCGAATGGATCAAGTCTCTGTGCTTAAGTGTCATCCCTGGATCGGTATGCTGACACACACAGTACTCGAGGATTTATAACAGAGGTAAATCACATGTATAAAGTAATGTAAATACTATTACCTCAATCCAAATAGTGGAAGTAACAAGGTTGTGGATTCCCATCAACACCAACGGCAAAGTTGAGAGTAGAAATCGTAACCCTAACGTATCACTTACTCGTCGTAAGATAATCCTGCAACATGAGACGTTGCAGCCACAAAGGGTCAGTACATTGAATGTACTGGCAAATTCACCCCATAGAGATAAATGATGAACAATGGCTATCACTACATGCATATTTGGCTAGTGGAAAAGCTCTATGGTTATAGTTTTGCGTAAAGCCAATTTTTCCCTACTACAAAGGAATAAATTTTATTTAACTATCATGGTGGTTGTTGAACATTGAGAATGGTTGACAGCATTCTCAATCCCAATTAAATAACATCATTAAACCCAACAAACTTAATTTAAAGTAACATGATGAGATTCACATGATAATCCAAGTACTAGATACTCAAGATGTCCATAACCGGGGACACGGCTAATCATGATTAGTTTACACACTCAGTAGAGGTTTGCGCACTTTTCCCCACAAGACTCGATCGCCTCTGTTTGGTTTCTCGCACTACATGGTGTTTGAGAAGACGGATGACCGAGACATAGTCTTTCAGAAGCGCTAGCACCTTACCATGGATAGACCGTTACACCTACTTTCCCCTACATCTGCTAGTCTACCCTGTAAGAGTTCGCACGACTTAATCAACTATGCTAGAGCCCATAATAGCTTGTGGCTGCACACGGAAGTTTCTAGTATGAATAATCTCATGATCCCTTTGAGCCTGGGTGGCGGTCCATAAAAAAACAGGCAATCCTGGTCTACCCAGGTGCCTAGACAGGCAATCCTGGAATAACCAGGTGCCTCAATCCACCCAGATGTGTGTTTAAGTTGCCACCTTAAGTAAACCATTAATTAACAATCTCACATCTGTCATGGATACTCTCAAAACCCAATCCATGTCTACGAGCATAGCATGGCAATATAAGCATAACGTAATTAATAGTAACTCCCAAGGGTTTGATAGTAAACAGGTAATAGATACTACCTCAACTACTTCCCATCCCACAATTTAATTAGATCCTAATCATGCAATGTTGGAGGTTTGATCTAATGCAATAAAAACTGGGTGTGAAAGAGGTATGATCAAAGTGTGAACTTGCCTTGCTGATGATCCGCGAAACCTAGAGATTCGAAGTAACAGGTGGCGCACTCTGGGTATTCTATCGCAGACAAACAAACAAGCATACAATAAGTATTCATCTAATACACGGGTAAACCTCAAATAAGAGATCTAACCAGAAGGTTCAACTTAAGAACTCCGGTTTGCAAAAAGAATCAAATCAAACAAAGCAACGAAAGTCAAACGGCAAAAGAAACAGGCTTCATTTACTATTCTCAATCTAGGGCAATTTTTACAGTGGCAAAAACTTGTTTAAGTTGGTTAAACGGTTATAGGGTTTCGAGACGAAACTCCAGGCGCTTGAATCGCCTGATTCCGATAACTGAGCGAAAAGTTATACTAAAATGAAAATCGGATCAGGAATTGCGATCAGAAAAATCGCGGATTTAATTCGAGAAAAAGAAAAACAATGAACGTTCGCTAGAACGAACGAACGGAAGAACGCTCGCTAATTAAATAAATTGGAAAAACGATCTATTTTAAATAACCAAAACTAAAAAAACCGTGACTTTTTTTAACTGTGACTTTTTAAAAAAAACGGCGGCGAAAACGAGGTTGACCTGGGTCCGACGGCGGCGGCGGCGGATTAGGGTTTTGGGCGCGGTGGGCTGATGGCTCGGGTCGGGCGGCTTATAAAGGCTGCCCCCGGGTGCTCGGGTACGGCCCAAAGTCGGTTCGCGTTTTTTTAATTATTCCACGCAGAAAAACAAATAAAAGAAATACTAAACGGACTCCAAAAATCCCGAAATAAATTTTCCCGGGCTTCTAAAATCAAGCCGCACAAGGTGAACATTTATTTGGGGCCTAAATGCAATTTTGAAAAACGCACATTTTTCCTAAATTCAAATAAAATACCAAAAAACTCCGAAATAAAATCTTGTTTGATTTTATTATTAAATCCTCAATATTTCTTTAATTTGGGAAAGTCATTTTATTCCCTCTCTCATATTTTTGTAATAGAAATATTTGATGATAAAATAATTAAAATCAAATGATCCTATTCTCAAAATTCGAGAAAACTCAAATATGAAAATAATGAATTCCTCAACTCTCTCCGTGGGTCCTTGAGTTGCGTAGAAATTTCTAGGATCAAACCAATAGCAAATAAAATATGATATGCATTGATGATCTAATGTATAACATTCCAAATTGAAAATAAATTCAAAAGAACTTTGAATTTAATTCTTTGAAACTCCCAACTCATATTTCATATAATTTGAAGAAGTCATTTTATCTTCTCTCATGAAAATTATTGAGCTGCATGAAGTTTATGAATTGAAATGTTTCCAAATGAAATTCAATTATTTTCAAATACCCTTTCATTTAATTTAAATGGAAGAAGTCATATCATCTTCGCTCAAGGGTTTTGTATTTGAAAAGAACTTGAATTCATGGAGATCAGAAAGCAAATATGAAAGTTTGGGAAAGTCCTTTTATTCCCTCTCATTTAACTTTCAAAAAGTTTCGAATTTCACTCAATCAATCACACAACAATCAAACAAACAATCAACCTATCTATTTATTATAACATTCCAAAATTTAGAATTTTGGGATGTTACGCAGAACAGGTAGGCCGGCCCAGGTAACTCTCTCTCTCTCTCTCTCTGCCCTTTTCCTTTTTTTGTTTCTGTTTTGCTATTTTATACCTTGTTTTTGATTTAGTTTAACCACTAAATCATTTTGGTAAATTCTAAGAAAAGTAGTGGGTGCAAGATGGACTTATTCCAGAGACCCTCTACATTTTTTCAGAAATATTGGAGTTGTATAAATATTTATAGAATTTTATAGGCCCAACTCAAATACTTATTGATTTAATTCAAAGCCCAAATATGTCCTGCAAAAATGTAAACCATTTTTGGTAGATGCTTCCACCTTAATCCAGAAATGATGAACATTTTTAAAGGGCATTTTGAGTTCATTGAAAATATATATTTAGGTTGAACCTATTTGAATTCCATTTGATGCTAGGGTTTGAACATCCCTAATTCAAATTAATTTGAATTTAAACATGATGACATGATGATCAAGCAAGACAAACAAAGACTGATCTAGGGCTATGACAACTCACCCCCACTTAACAAAAATCTCGTCCCGAGATTCAAGGCGTGAGGTAAGAAGACAGAGGGGACACAAATCTAACACAATCTTCATGATCCAGGTTGCACTTCATAAGAAGGTTGATTCGATCATCATCCTTGTCTCGACATCTTTCTTTGAGAACTCCATCCAACATGACAATGAGAAGAAAGGGAAAACTCTCGAAGAATCTATCTCCACGAAGATCGAGCAACTGATGATCAACTCACAGAATGATACATAGGAACACCTCTTGAGTTGAGAGTCAAAACACCCTCTTGAGTTGAGAGTCAAAACACACATCGAGAGAGATGGAAAGTAACATATGACGAAAGTTTAATTTGGTAAGCAACAATCCCACGCTTAAAAGGATGGTGGGTGTGTTTCAAAGTAGCGAGGAGCTAAATTGCCATGATTCCATAACGGGGCACCTTAGAGTAGGTGGATCATTGAATTATTCCCTTAAGTGGCAAAAAGAATTACTTTTGATCCATAGATCATTGAAACTCTTCATACCAGCCTGAGGCAATTCACAATTGATCGTTTGAAAAAATTCAAAAGAATGGTATACTCAGTTTGGAAAGGAAACTATGGTTATAGAACAACTTGGCAAATGGAAGGCACATTCCAGTTGATACCAAGGATATAACCTAGTGACTGAGCGTTCTTTCAAGAACTTGAGCATTTCCATATTCATCAAGGTTTTACCAACATCTATGCCAAGATCCTGGTGACACCTTGTACTACCATCATGAATAATGATGGAGGATGCAGGTGCAAAGGAGGACAACACTTTCTCAGATTTTACCTTGACGACGCCAAGGAAACAAAAATCTAGAGGATCGACCGAGAGACATTTAGCACTCCGCTTCTAATGTTCTCCTTGATGTACTAGCATAACCCAATTATAGGTAGTTTGATATCTATAACACAAGTAAAAAAGGTCGGACTTCAGGAACACAAAGAATCCACAAGGAATCAACTTCCAGAATAAGTCATACGAAATCCTCATGGAGAAGATGGTCAAAATGCTCAATCAAGATACTACCATAATAGATCTTCCAACTAGGTGTGTCGGCCAAAACATCAACCTTGCCAGAACCTACATCATAGATCTTGGAAAAGTTCCAACCATCATATCTGCCTGAGATTCATATCTAGTTGGTATCAGGATATTTCAGACAGCATGTCTGGAAAAGATAGTTTGCAACACAAACCGACGAGATGACGTTGCGAGATTCTTGGGAAATGAACTGCGGTAGCAAGCTCCAAAAAATGAGCTAGGTTGCAAGATACATGTGAACACACTGTACAAGACAAGCCTGAGCACAAAGAATCCTTACCACAAAACACTACTGAGTCCTGGTTGGGAACCATCATCGAGGATATCGAAGTCCTTGCATAAGGCATGCTCTTAAGAAGGAACTTATTCTCCTTGAAAAACTCAATCAGTGGCTTGGTTCGCTAGGGAATACATATGGAGTGGAGGTAATTAATCTACCAAACCATAGAATACATTCACACATGCATAACTGACTTGGGATGATTCCAGAGGAAACAAAACAAACCTTTCTCAAATTCATGGCGGCAACTTG
The DNA here is from genome assembly GCF_002162155.2 of Triticum dicoccoides. Lineage (NCBI taxonomy): Eukaryota > Viridiplantae > Streptophyta > Magnoliopsida > Poales > Poaceae > Triticum > Triticum dicoccoides. Next base: position 293,233,580 of record NC_041382.1, on the reverse strand, counting down.
CACCTAATGCACGTGAACTTGGAGAAAGTCACTTCTTACACCAAACATATACTTCATGAACGGGACATGAAGATAATGCTTACAAAAGTTTCCAACACTAGTTTGATGTTCAACATGAATCATGGAGATGATGATTGTCAATGGGCTCAATAACAATTTATCGAAATTTCCATATAGATGGAATTCTATAACTATGTGAACAAAGTAATAGCATTGGTCAGACCAAAAGAATATAATGTTGTGTGCTCGAGGAATAACCACGAGTAACACAGCATTACAAAATTCATTGGTACTGATTTGATTTGATGGTAGCCCACACTCAAATCAAATGGTTTGGTAAGCCAATAGATCCAACAACAGAACACGAAGGTTAATCGATGGAAGTATCATCTTTCTTCAACACACACACACAAACACAAAGATATCCCTTTGGAATGAACTAAGTTAAGCAAAGCTTTTACCTTCCAAATCTCCAAGTTGTTGTCTAGCTCAACCAGCTAGCTCAGGGATATCCAACACAGATTTTTGGAGAAGGGGTGGTTTATAAGAAAACCAATGATGACCCACAAGTATAGGGGATCTATCGTAGTCCTTTCGATAAGTAAGAGTGTCGAACCCAACGAGGAGCAGAAGGAAATGATAAGCGGTTTTCAGCAAGGTATTCTCTACAAGTACTGAAATAAGTGGTGACAGATACTTTTGTAATAGGATAAATTGTAACGAGCAACAAGTAACAAAAGTAAATAAAGTGCAGCAAGGTGGCCCTATCCTTTTGTAGCAAAGGACAAGCCGGAACAAACTCTTATAATAGGGAAAGCGCTCCCGAGGACACATGGGAATATCGTCAAGCTAGTTTTCATCACGTTCATATGATTCGCGTTCGATACTTTGATAATTTGATATGTGGGTGGACCGGTGCTTGGGTGCTGTTCTTACTTGAACAAGCATCCCACTTATGATTAACCTCTATTGCAAGCATCCACAACTACAACAAAAGTATTAAGGTAAACCTAACCATAGCATGAAACATATGGATCCAAATCAGCCCCTTACGAAGCAACGCATAAACTAAGGTTTAAGCTTCTGTCACTCTAGCAACCCATCATCTACTTATTACTTCCCAATGTCTTCCTCTAGGCCCAAATAATGGTGAAGTGTTATGTAGTCGACATTCACATAACACCACTAGAGGCTAGACAACATACATCTTATCAAAATATCAAATGAATACCAAATTCACACGACTACTCATAGCAAGACTTCTCCCTTGTCCTCAGGAACGAACGTAATTACTCACAAAGCATATTCATGTTCATAATCAGAGGGGTAATAATATGCATATAGGATCTGAACATATGATCTTCCACCAATTAAACCAACTAGCATCAACTACAAGGAGTAATCAACACTACTAGCAACCTACTAGCACCAATCCCGGACTTTGAGACAAGAATTGGATACAAGAGATGAACTAGGGTTTGGAGATGAGATGGTGCTGGTGAAGATGTTGATGGAGATTGCCCTCTCCCGATGAGAGGAGCGTTGGTGATGACGATGGTGATGGTTTCCCCCTCCGGGAGGGGAGTTTCCCCGGTAGAACAGCTATGCCGGAGCTCTAGATTGGATCCGCCAAGGTTCTGCCTCGTGGCGTCGGAGTCTCGTCCCGAAAAGTTCCTTCCTCTTTTTTTCTCATCAAAAGACCTCATATATGAGAAGATGGGCATCGGAGAGCCCCCAGGGGGCCCACGAGGTAGGGGGTGCGCCCTAGGGGGGGCGCCCCCACCCTCGTGAGCAGGGTGTGGGCCCCCTGGCCTTCATCTTTGGCGTGGATTTTTCTTTATTTCTTCTAAGACATTCCGTGGAGTTTCAGGACTTTTGGAGTTGCGCAGAATAGGTCTCTAATATTTGCTCCTTTTCCAGACCAGAATTCCAGCTGCCAGCATTCTCCCTCCTTGTGTAAACCTTGTAAAATAAGAGAGAATAGCCATAAGTATTGTGACATAAAGTAAAATAACAGTCCATAATGCGATAAATATCGATATAAAAGCATGATGCAAAATGGACGTATCAACTCCCCCAAGCTTAGACCTCGCTTGTCCACAAGTGAAAAGCCGATAACAATAAATATGTCCTCATGTTTAGAGGTAGAGGCGTCGATAAAAATAAAATGCGGACATGAAGGCATCATGATTATTCTCATAACAGCAACATATATAGATTTTGTCATATGATACTTATGTTCAAGTGATGATCTATTCACAATGCAAAAGTATAAATCATAAACCTTACTGGGCTCCGACAAACTATAATCTCAGTCCTTGAAGCAATTGCAATTTATCATAACATCGGAAAGAGTCTATGTCAGAGCTAAAAAGCAAGTCCACATACTCAACTATCATTTAGTCCTCCATAATTGCTAACACTCATGTGATACTTGTGGTTACGGAGTTTTAATCGGACACCAAGAAAGATAGGGGCTTATAGTTTTGCCCCACAACCTTTTACCTCAAGGGTAATGTCAACAATAATGGTTCATGCTCCCCTACATCCAATTATATATATATATATATATATATATATATATATATATATATATATATATATATCATGTTCTTTCCAACATGCTGAGCTTGCCAAAGGATAAAATGAAAAAGAAAAGGTGAAGATCACCATGAATCTAGCATAAGGTAGAAGATAATAATAAAGGATAGGCCCTTCGCAAAGGGAAGCACAGGTTGCCATGCGCTTTTATGGTTGGATATATAAAATCTCAATGCGAAAGAACGTCACTTTATATTGCCCCTTGTGATATGAACCTTTATTATGCAGTCTGTCGCTTTTATTACTTCCACATCACAAGATCGTATAAAGCTTATTTCTCCCACACCAATCAATCATACATATTTAGAGCAATTTTTATTGCTTTGCACCGATGACAACTTACTTGAAGGATCTTACTCAATCCATAGGTAGATATGGTGGACTCTCATGGCAAAACTGGTTTAGGGATTTTGTAAGCACTAGTATTTCTACTTAGTGCTGAGAATTTGGCTAGCATGAGGGGGAAAGGCAAGCTCAACAAGTTAGAGGATCCATGACAACATACTTTATCTCAGATATAAGAAATACATAACTCATTACGTTGTCTTCCTTGTCCAACATCAACTCTTTAGCATGTCATATTTTAATGAGTGCTCCCAATCATAAAAGATGTCAATGATAATATATCTATATGTGAAAATCTCTCTTTCCTTATTACTTCCTATTAATTGCAACAATGACCAAAGCTATGTCTGCCAACTCCCAACAACTTTTAATCATCATACTCTTTCTATGTGAAGTCATTACTCTCAATAAGATCAATATGAACTTTTTGTTTCTTTTTATTCTTTTTCTCTTTTCTTTTATTCACCCGCGATCATGGCAAAATAATCAAGCCCTTGACTCAACACTAATCTTTATTATATAGCTCACGGACTCGATTACATAGAGAGATCATAAAGCAAAACTTAGAACTAGATCATGCCATAAACTTTATTCTACTAGATCAAGATACTACTAATAGGATCGAACTAAGAAAAACGGTAAAGATAGGAGCTGTGATTGTGATATGATACAGGGGCACCTCCCCCAAGCTTGTCAGTTGCCAAGGGGAGTTCCCATACCCATGTGATTATATCTCCTTGGTTGGTGAAGAAGGTGGAGGTGACGGATAATCGCACATCGAGCGTAAGAGGTCCTCCAGCTTGCGAATAATGCCCTTCAGTGCGACAATATGCTCCTTCAACAAAATATTTTCTTGTGTGAGATACTTGTTTTGAACACGAGCCAACTCAATCATCTTGAAAGCTTTGATCTCAGTTGGGTTAAGAAGGTTATGATCAATTTGAAGGGTGTCTTCTGCTGCTGGAGCTTGATCCTCCGTGGCCTTCTTGATCCTTTCATCCTTGTTGACCTTCGTGGGTTCTTCCCTCTGCAGATCTATCTTCATTAGCCAAGCATCGTTGTCACCATTGTTGGAGGAGGGAGACTACATGATGCCTAGCCTGGAAAACCCTGACAGAAAATAGCTCGAAACAAAAACAGAGGAGGTTTGCGTGATACGGGAGTCAAAACCTTTGGGAGATTATATAATGAATTTTTACCGACCAAAATATGTAACGTGCAAGAAAATGGAGTCCAGAAAGCACATGAGGTGCCCACCACCCTCGTGTCCTTCCCGGACTGCTACTTATTTTTCTATTTTTCTAAATATTCTAAAACGGAGAAATATTGCCTTAAAAATTGTTTTGGAGTCAGTTTACTTACCGTACCACATACCTATTCCTTTTCGGAGTCTAAAACATTCCGGAAAGTGTCCCTTATGTATTCCTCCGGGGTTACGGTTTCAATAATATTGGTTTCAACATTTATGGGATTACCTGAGATATAATGTTTGATTCTTTGACCGTTTACCACCTTCGGATTTGTGCCCTCGAAGTTGTTGGTTTTTATGGCACTGGAACGATAGACATCTTCGATAACATAGGGCCTTCTCATTTAGAGAGAAGTTTTCCTGCAAAAAATCTTAAACGAGAGTTGTATAGAAATACATAGTCACCTACATTAAACTCACGCTTTTGTATCCTTTTGTCATGCCATCTTTTAACGTTTTCTTTAAACAACTTGGCATTTTCATAAGCTTGGGTTCTCCATTCATCAAGTGAGCTAATATCAAATAACCTCGTCTCACCGGCAAGTTCAAAATCATAGTTAAGCTCTTTAATAGCCCAATATGCCTTATGTTCTAGTTCTAGAGGTAAGTGACATGCTTTTCCATAGACCATTTTATACGGAGACATACCCATAGGATTTTTGTATGCAGTTCTGTAAGACCATAATGCATCATCAAGTTTCTTAGGCCAATTCTTTCTAGACCTATTAACAGTCTTTTGCAAAATCAATTTGAGCTCTCTATTGCTCAACTCTACTTGACCACTAGACTATGGGTGATAAGGAGATGCAATTCTATGATTAACATCATATTTAGCAAGCATTTTACGGAAAGCACCATGAATAAAGTGTGAACCACCATCAGTCATTAAATATCTAGGGACTCCAAACCTCGGGAAAATAACTTCTTTAAGCATTTTAATAGAAGTGTTATGATCAGCACTACTAGTTGGAATAGCTTCTACCCACTTAGTAACATAATCAACAGCAACTAGAATATGTGTGTATCCATTAGAGGCAGGAAAAGGTCCCATATAATCAAAACCCCAAACATCAAATGGTTCAATAACAAGTGAATAATTCATAGGCATTTCTTGACGTCTACTAATATTACCAATTCTTTGACATTCATCACAAGACAAGACAAACTTACGGGCATCCTTGAAGAGAGTAGGCCAATAAAAACCAGATTGCAATACCTTATGTGCAGTTCTATCTCCAGCGTGGTATCCCCCATAAGACTCGGAATGACACTTGCATAGGATCTGTTCCTATTCATGCTCAGGTACACAACGTCTAATAACACCATCTACTCCTTCTTTATAAAGATGTGGGTCATCCCAAAAGTAATGTCTTAAATCATAGAAGAACTTTTCCTTTTGTTGGTATGTGAATCTAGGTGGTATAAACTTAGCAACAATATAATTAGCATAATCAGCATACCATGGAGTACTACGAGAAGTACTTATAACATTTAATTGTTCATCAGGAAAGCTATCATTAATAGGTAGTGGGTCATCAAGAATATTTTCTAACCTAGACAGGTTGTCTGCAACGGGGTTCTCAGCTCCCTTTCTATCAACAATATGCAAATCAAATTCTTGAAGCAAGAGAACCCATCTAATAAGTCTAGGTTTAGCATCTTTCTTTTCCATAAGATATTTAATAGCAGCATGATCTGTTTGAATAGTTACTTTAGAATCAACAATATAAGATCTGAACTTATCACAAGCAAATACAACTGCTAAAAGCTCTTTTTCAGTAGTAGCATAATTTCTTTGAGCATTGTCTAGAGTCTTACTAGCATAATGAATAACATTTAATTTCTTATCAACTCTTTGCCCTAGAACAACACCTACAGCATAATCACTAGCATCACACATAATTTCAAAGGGTAGGTTCCAATCAGGTGGTTGAACAACAGGTGCAGTGACTAATGCTTTCTTAAGTATTTCAAATGCTTCTACACAATCATCATCAAAGACAAATGGTATATCTTTTTGCAATAAATTAGTCAGAGGCCGAGAAATTTTTGAGAAGTCCTTAATGAACCTCCTATAAAATCCAGTGTGACCAAGGAAACTTCTTATACCTTTGTTGTCCTTGGGACATGGCATCTTTTCAATAGCATCAACCTTGGCTTTATCAACTTCAATACCTCTTTCAGAAACTTTGTGCCCCAAGACAATACCTTCATTAACCATAAAGTGGCACTTTTCCCAATTCAAGACAAGATTAGTTTCTTCACATCTCTGCAAAACTCGATCAAGATTGCTCAAGCAATCATCAAAAGAGGAACCATAGACGGAAAAGTCGTCCATGAAAACCTCACAAATCTTTTCACAAAAGTCAGAGAATATAGCCATCATGCATCTTTGAAAGGTAGCAGGTGCATTACATACACCAAAAGGCATGTGTCTATAAGCAAAAGTACCAAAAGGGCATGTAAAAGTAGTCTTTGATTGATCTCTAGCCGACACAGGTATTTGAGAGAAACCAGAATAACCATCTAGAAAGCAGTAATGTGTATGTTTGCATAATCTTTCTAGCATTTGATCAATAAAAGGTAAGGGGTAATGATATTTCTTAGTAGCTTTATTTAATTTGCGGAAATCAATTACCATCCTATAACCTGTGATAATTCTTTGTGGAATCAATTCATCTTTATCATTAGGAACAACAGTAATACCTCCCTTCTTAGGGACACAATGGACAACACTTACCCACTCACTATCAGCAACGGGATAGATTATACCCGCCTCCAGAAGCTTTAGTATTTCTTTTCTTACCACTTCTTTCATTTTAGGATTCAGACGTCATTGAGGATCACGAACTGGTTTGGCATCTGCTTCCAAATTTATTTTATGTTGACATAAAGTGGGACTAATGCCCTTAAGATCATCAAGAGTATATTCAATAGCAGCACGGTGCTTCTTCAGAGTTTTCAATAATCTTTCTTCTTCATGCTCTGAAAGGTTAGCACTAATAATAACAGGATATATCTTCTTTTCATCAAGATAAGCATATTTAAGATTATCAGGCAAAGGTTTGAGCTCAAACATGGGATCACCCTTGGGTGGAGGAGGATCCCCTAAAATTTCAATAGGAAAGTTGTGATGCAGAATAGGTTCATGTTTAAAGAAAACTTCATCTATTTCCCTTCTTTCATTCATGAACATATCATTTTCATGGTCTAGCAAATAGTGTTCTAAAGGATCACTAGGAGGTACGGCAATAGAAGCAAGACCAATAATTTCATCCTTACTAGGTAATTCTTCCTCATGATGTTGTTTACTAAATTTAGAGAAATTAAACTCATGAACCATATCATCCAAACCAACAGTAACAATATTCTTAGTGCAGTCTATGGTAGCATTGACGGTATTTAAGAAGGGTCTACCAAATATAATTGGACAAAAGCCATCTTGCGGAGAAGTAAGAACAAGAAAATTAGCAGGATATTTAGTTTTCCCACACAAGACTTCAACATCTCTAACAATTCCAATTGGTGCAATAGTATCTCTATTAGCAAGTTTAATAGTAACATCAATATCTTCTAACTCAACAGGTGCAATTTCATTCTTAATTTCTTTGTATAAGTCATGAGGTATAACACTAGCACTAGCACCCATATCACATAAGCCATGATAACAATGATCCCCTATTTTAACAAAAATAACAGGCATGCCTACCACAGGTCTATGTTTATCCTTATCACAAGGTTTAGCAATTCTAGCAGTTTCACCTTTGAACTAAATAACATGCCCATCAATATTATCAGACAAGAGATCTTTAACAATAGCGATATTAGGTTCTACTTTAACTTGCTCAGGAGGTGTATAAGTTCTAATATTGCTTTTACGAACAACAGTTGAAGCTTTAGCATGATCCTTTATTCTAACAGGGAAATGTGGTTTCTCAATATAAGAAGTAGGAACAATAGGATCATTATAAGTGACAGTCTTTTCTTCAACTTTAATAGGTGCAGCTACTTTTACTTCTAAGGGAGGATGATATTTAAACCACTTATCCTTAGGGAGATCAACATAAGTAGCAAAAGATTCACAGAAAGAAGCTACTATCTCAGAGTCAAGTCCATTTAGTGCTAAACTTACGGAAAATATCGGTATCCATAAAAGATTTAACACAATCAAACTTAGGTGTCATACCTGACTCCTTACCTTCGTCGAGGTCCCAATCTTCAGAGTTGCGTTTAATTCTATCCAATAAATTCCATCTGAATTCAATAGTCTTCATCATAAAAGAGCCAGCACAAGAAGTATCGAGCATGGTGCGATTGTTTTCAGAAAGCCGAGCATAAAAACTTTGCATAATTATTTCTCTTGAGAGCTCATGATTGGGGCATGAATATAACATTGATTTAAGCCTCCCCCAAGCTTGAGCGATGCTTTCTCCTTCGCGAGGCCAGAAATTATATATATATAATTGCGATCACGATGAACAAGATGCATAGGGTAATACTTTTGATGAAATTTCGGCTTCAATCTTTTATAGTCCCACGATCTCATATCATCACATAGCCTATACCATATCAATGTGTCTCCCTTCAGAGATAAAGGGAAGACCTTCTTCTTAGCAACATCATCAGGTATACCTGCAAGCTTAAATAATTCACAAACTTCATCCACATATATTAAGTGCTCATCAGGATGCTTTCTTCCATCTCCTATAAAAGGATTAGCTAGCAGTTTTTCTATCATACCCGAAGGATACTCATAAGGAATTTCATTTTCAATAGGTTCAGTAGGTTGAGGAGCAACTCTTTGCTCTACTGGACGGGGTGAAGATACCCCGAACAAGCCCCTCAGAGAATTACTTTCCATAGTAACAAGTGACAGTAAATTTCAGCACACTATATAAATTTTTCCTTACCAAATTCCACCTACCAAAGGCGCTACACTCCCCGGCAACGGCGCCAGAAAAGAGTCTTGATGACCCACAAGTATAGGGGATCTATCCTAGTCCTTTCGATAAGTAAGAGTGTCGAACCCAACGAGGAGCAGAAGGAAATGATAAGCAGTTTTCAGCAAGGTATTCTCTGCAAGTACTGAAATAAGTGGTAACAGATAGTTTTGTAATAGGATAAATTGTAACGAGCAACAAGTAACAAAAGTAAATAAAGTGCAGCAAGGTGGCCCAATCCTTTTGTAGCAAAGGACAAGACGGAACAAACTCTTATAATAGGAAAAGCGCTCCCGAGGACACATGGGAATATCGTCAAGCTAGTTTTCATCACGTTCATATGATTCGCGTTCGATACTTTGATAATTTGATATGTGGGTGGACCGGTGCTTGGGTGCTGTTCTTACTTGAACAAGCATCCCACTTATGATAACCTCTATTTCAAGCATCCACAACTACAACAAAAGTATTAAGGTAAACCTAACCATAGCATGAAACATATGGATCCAAATCAGCCCCTTACGAAGCAACGCATAAACTAAGGTTTAAGCTTCTGTCACTCTAGCAACCCATCATCTACTTATTACTTCCCAATGTCTTCCTCTAGGCCCAAATAATGGTGAAGTGTTATGTAGTCGACATTCACATAACACCACTAGAGGCTAGACAACATACATCTTATCAAAATATCAAATGAATACCAAATTCACACGACTACTCATAGCAAGACTTCTCCCTTGTCCTCAGGAACGAACGTAATTACTCACAAAGCATATTCATGTTCATAATCAGAGGGGTAATAATATGCATATAGGATATGAACATATGATCTTCCACCAATTAAACCAACTAGCATCAACTACAAGGAGTAATCAACACTACTAGCAACCTACTAGCACCAATCCCGGACTTTGAGACAAGAATTGGATACAAGAGATGAACTAGGGTTTGGAGATGAGATGGTGCTGGTGAAGATGTTGATGGAGATTGCCCTCTCCCGATGAGAGGAGCGTTGGTGATGACGATGGTGATGGTTTCCCCCTTCGGGAGGGAAGTTTCCTCGGCAGAACAGCTCTGCCGGAGCTCTAGATTGGATCCGCCAAGGTTCCGCCTCGTGGCGCCGGAGTCTCGTCCTGAAAAGTTCCTTCCTCTTTTTTCTCATCGAAAGACCTCATATAGGAGAAGATGGGCATCAGAGAGCCCCCAGGGGGCCCACGAGGTAGGGGGGCGCGCCCTGGGGGGGTGCCCCCCACCCTCGTGAGCAGGGTGTGGGCCCCCTGGCCTTCATCTTTGGCGTGGATTTTTCTTTATTTCTTCTAAGACATTCCGTGGAGTTTCAGGACTTTTGGAGTTGCGCAGAATAGGTCTCTAATATTTGCTCCTTTTCCAGACTAGAATTCCAGCTGTCGGCATTCTCCCTCCTTGTGTAAACCTTGTAAAATAAGAGAGAATAGCCATATGTATTGTGACATAAAGTTAAATAACAGTCCATAATGCGATAAATATCGATATAAAAGCATGATGCAAAATGGACGTATCAACCAACTTGATCGCGAGCTCAACATAACGGTTAGTGGACAACCTGGTGATGCTTTCAAGAGGATATTCAGAAAATCACAAACCACCAATATGTCATTAAGCTCGGGAGCAATCTTGCTTCCGAGGCAAGATGATGTGACCAAATAAGCAAGGGATTGACACAATCCTAACTCTTTGATCGAAGAATGCACCAGGAAATATGGACTAGGTAGCACGATCAATCTTAGGATGATGATTCAATAACCAGCATGCTAAGAATGAGAGTATGGTCCATTAACTACCAAGCAACGGAGTTGCTATGAGTATTAATTTCACACATCACAATTCACTTGTCAGTATTCCGGATACAATAACATGGAGACCGAGGAATGAACGATGATGGCGAGAAGTATCACTGTATCAAGAGTTCATAGGAGGTGGTGCAATTCTCATGACAATCCTAACATAAAGGGGGTAATACTCTAGGGTAAAACAGATCAGAAGCTGGATTGGCATTTTGATCTGTGGAGCAGAACTACTTTGACCCAATCCTGGATATGGATGAGGTACTAAAGTTTGTTTCTCCTAGTCATTCTAAAATAGAATGTCTTGATGGACCACAAAAGTAAAAGGCATCGATTAACATGGATGCACAACTACTCCTGAGTATCAACTGATACATTACGGTCAGAATACAACTGAAAAGGGACAACTCAAAGGAACATATCACTTTCTGAGTTGTGGATGCATAGATTAGTATGTCGAACAAATCTCAACATATTTCTTTTGGATAACCCATGCAGAAAGGTTGATCTGGCAGAGTCACAATATAATGGAGAACTCATCAAGAGCACTCTGGTTGTGATCTTTTGGTTCAAAAGAACTTCTGCCATAAGCAGTTCATGGTATTTGGAGGAAGGAAATACCACGGACATCGAGGACTATCGCAAAGGTTACGAATATCCTAAAGGAACTAGCAAACACTATCAACATGAAAGAGTAGGGTGAATCTCGGGTTCAAAAACCCAGGAATAGAATGCCTGCTAACTAAATGGCATTGATGTCTACTACGCAACCATCTTCTTGTAGACGTTGTTGGGCCTCCAAGTGTAGAGGTTTGTAGGACAGTAGCAAATTTCCCTCAAGTGGATGACCTAAGGTTTATCAATCTGTAGGATGAAGATGGTCTCTCTCAAGCAACCCTGCAACCAAATAACAAAGAGTCTCTTGTGTCCCCAACACACCCAATACAATGGTAAATTGTATAGGTGCACTAGTTCGGCGAAGAGATGGTGATACAAGTGGTATATGGATAGTAGATAAAGGTATTTGTAATCTCAAATTATAAAAACAGCAAGGTATCAAGTGATAAAAGTGAGCGTAAACGGTATTGCAATGCTAGGAAACAAGGCCTAGGGTTCATACTTTCACTAGTGTAAGTCCTCTCAACAATACTAACATAATTGGATCATAAAACTATCCCTCAACATGCAACAAAGAGTCACTCCACAGTCACTAATAGCGGAGAACAAACGAAGAGATTATGGTAGGGTACGAAACCACCTCAAAGTTATTCTTTCCAATCAATTCGTTGGGCTATTCCTATAAGTGTCACAAACAGCCCTAGAGTTTGTACTAGAATAACACCTTAAGACACAAATCAACCAAAACCCTAATGTCACCAAGATACTCCAATGTCACCTCAAGTATCCATGGGTATGATTATACGATATGCATCACACAATCTAAGATTCATCTATTCAACCAACACAAAGGACCTCAAAGAGTGCCCCAAAGTTTCTACCGGAGAATCACGACGAAAACGTGTGCCAACCCCTATCCATAGGTTCATTGGCGGAACCCGCAAGTTGATCACAAAAACATACATCAAGTGAATCACGTGATATCCCATTGTCACCACAGATATCCACGGCAAGACATACATCAAGTGTTCTCAAATCTTTAAAGACTCAATCCGATAAGATTACTTCCAAGGGGAAACTCAATTCATTACAAGAGAGAAGAGGGGGGAAGATACATCATAGGATCCAAATATAATAGCAAAGCTCGCAATACATCGAGATCGTATCATCTCAAGAACACGAGAGAGAGAGAGAGAGAGAGATCAAACACATAGCTACTGGTACATACCCTCAGCCCCGAGGGAGAACTACTCCCTCCTCGTCATGGAGAGCACCGGGATGATGAAGATGGCCACCGGAGAGGGATTGCTCCCTCCGGCAGGGTGCCGGAATGGGTCTAGATTGGTTTTTGGTGGCTACGGAGGATTCTGGCGGCGGAACACCCGATCTAATCTCCGTTCTGGAAGTTTTAGGATATGTGGGTATATATGGGTGAAAGAGGTACGTCGGTGGACCGAAGGGGGGGGCACGAGGCAGGGGGCGCGCCCCAGGGGGGTGGGCGCGCCCCCTACCCTCGTGTGCTCCTCCTTCATCTTCTGACATAGAGTCCAAGTCTATCCGGTAGGTTTCCTTCCAAAAATAACTTCTCCAGTTGATTTCGTTCTGTTTCAACTCTGTTTGATATTCCTTTTCTTCGAAACACCGAAATAGGCATAAAACAGCAAATCTGGGTTGGGCCTCCGGTTAATAGGTTAGTCCCAAAATATGATATAAAGTGTAAAATAAAGCCCAATATTGCCCAAAACAGTAGATAATATAGCATGGAGCAATCAAAAATTATAGATACGTTGGAGACGTATCAGCATCCCCAAGCTTAATTCCTGCTCGTCCTCGAGTAGGTAAATGATAAAAACAGAATTTTTGATGCGGAGTGCTACTTGGCATAATTTCAATGTGATTCTTCTTAATTGTGGTATGAATATTCAGATCCATAAGATTCAAGACAAAAGTTCATAATGACATAAAAATGATAATACTTCAAGCATACTAACTAAGTAATTATGTCTTCTCAAAATAACATGGCCAAAGAAAGTTCATCCCTACAAAATCATATAGTTTAGTCATGCTCCATTTTTGTCACACAAGAATGCTCTCATCATGCACAACCGCGATGACAAGCCAAGCAATTGTTTCATACTTTAGTAATCTCAAACCTATAAACTTTCACGCAATACATGAGCGCGAGCCATGGACATAGCACTATGGGTGGAATAGAATATAATGAGGGGGTTATGTGGAGAAGACAAAAAAGGAGAAAGTCTCACATCAACGAGGCTAATCAATGGGCTATGGAGATGCCCACCGATTGATGTTAATGCAAGGAGTAGGAATTGCCATGCAACGGATGCACTAGAGCTATAAATGTATGAAAGCTCAACAAAAGAAACTAGTGGGTGTGCATCCAACTTGCTTGCTCACGAAGACCTAGCGCACTTGAGGAGGCCCGTTGTTGGAATATACAAGCCAAGTTCTATAATGAAAAATTCCCACTAGTATATTGAAGTGATAACATGAGAGACTCTCTACTATGAAGATCATGGTGCTACTTTGAAGCACAAGTGTGGTAAAAGGATAGTAACATTGTCCCTTCTCTCTTTTTCTCTCATTTTTTGGGCCTTCTCTTTTTATGGCATTTCTCTTTTTTTGGGCCTTCTCCTTTTTTATGGCCTTTCTCTTTTTTGGGGCCTTCTCTTTTTTTATGGCCTTTCTCTTTTTTTTATTCCTCACTTGGGACAATGTTCTAATAATGATGATCATCACACTTCTATTTATTTACAACTCAATGATTACAACTCGATACTAGAACAAGGATGACTCTATATGAATGCCTCCGGCGGTGTACCGGGATATGCAATGAATCAAGAGTGACAAGTATGAAAAAAAATGAACGGTGGCTTTGCCACAAATACTATGTCAACTACATGATCATGCTAAGCAATATGACCATGATGAATGTGTCATGATAAACTGGATGGTGGAAAGTTGCATGGCAATATATCTCGGAATGGCTATGGAAATGCCATAATAGGTAGGTATGGTGGCTGTTTTGAGGAAGATATAAGGAGGTTTATGTGTGAAAGAGCGTACCATATCACGGGGTTTGGATGCACCGGCGAAGTTTGCGCCAACTCTCAATGTGAGAAAGGGCAATGCACGGTACCAAAGAGGCTAGCAAGGATGGAAGGGTGAGAGTGCGTATAATCTATGGACTCAACATTAGTCATAAAGAACTCACATACTTATTGCAAAAATCTACAAGTCATCAAAAACCTCGGCACTACGCGCATGCTCCTAGGGGGATAGATTGGTAGGAAAAGACCATCGCTCGTCCCCGACCGCCACGCATAAGGAAAACAATCAAATAACACCTCATGTTTCAAATTTGTTACATAATGTTTACCATACGTGCATGCTACGGGACTTGCGAACTTCAACACAAGTATTTCTCAATTTCATAACTACTCAACTAGCACGACTTTGATATTATTACCTCCATATCTCAAAACAATCATCAAGCATCAAACTTCTCTTAGTATTCAACAGACTCATAAGAAAGTTTTATTATTAATCTTGTATACCTAGCATAATAGGATTTTAAGCAAATTACCATGCTATTTAAGACTCTCAAAATAATATAAGTGAAGCATGAGAGTTTATCTATTTCTTAGAAATAAAACTACCACCATGCTCTAAAATATATAAGTGAAGCACTAGAGCAAACAACAAACTACTCCGAAAGATATAAGTGAAGATCAATGAGTAGTCGAATAATCATGCAACTATGTGAAGACTCTCTAACATTTAAGAATTTCAGATCTTGGTACTTTATTCAAACAGCAAGCAAAACAAAATAAAATAAAATGGCGCTCCAAGCAAAACACATATCATGTGGTAAATAAAAATATAGCTCCAAGTAAAGTTACCGATGAACGAAGACGAAAGAGGGGATGCCTTCCGGGGCATCCCCAAGATTAGGCTCTTGGATATCCTTGAATATTACCTTGGGGTGCCTTGGGCATACCCAAGATTAGGCTCTTGCCTCTCCTTATTCCATAGTCCATCGAATCCTCACCCAAAACTTGAAAACTTCACAACACAAAACTTCAAGTAGAAAACTCGTGAGCTCCGTTAGCGAAAGAAAACAAAACACCACTTCAAGGTACTGTAATGAACTCATTATTTATTAATATTGGTGTTAAACCTACTGTATTCCAACTTCTCTATGGTTTATAAACTATTTTACTAGACATAGATTCATCAAAATAAGCAAACAACACACGGAAAACAGAATCTATCAAAAACAGAACAGTCTATAATCATATGTAGCTAGAGCAAGATCTGGAACCCCAAAAATTCTAAAATAAATTTTTGGACGTGAAGAATTTATCTATTAATCATCTGCAAAAATAATTAACTAAATAGCACTTTTCAAATAAAAATGACAGCAGTTCTCGTGAGTGCTAAAGTTTCTATTTTTGACAGCATGGTCAACAAGACTTTCCCCAAGTCTTCCCAACAGTTCTACATGGCACAAACACTAATTAAACACAAAAACACAACCAAAAAAGAGGCTAAATAATTTATTCATTACTAAACAGGAGCAAAAAGCAAGGAATAAAAATAAAATTGGGTTGCCTCCCAACAAGCGCTATCGTTTAACGCCCCTAGCTACGCATGATGATTTCAATGATGCTCACATAAAAGATAAGAATTGAAACATAAAGAGAGCGTCATGAAGAATATGACTAGCACATTTAAGTCTAACATACTTCCTATGAATAGGGATTTTGTGGGCAAACAACTTATGGGAACAATAATCAGCTAGCATAGGAGGGCAAAACAAGCATAACTTCAAAACTTTAAGCATATAGAGAGGAAACTTGATATTATTGCAATTCCTACAAGCATATGTTCCTCCTTCATAATAATTTTCAGTAGCATCATGAATGAATTCAACAATATAACCAGCACCTAAAGCATTCTTTTCATGATCTACAAGCATGGAAATATTATTACTCTCCAGATAAGCAAAATTCTTCTCATGAATAATAGTGGGAGCAAACTCAACAAAATAACTATCATGTGATCGAAAATTAAGATCAAGATGACAAGGTTCATTGTTATTATTATTCTTTAAAGCATACGTGTCATCACAATAATCATCATATATAGGAGGCATGCTTTCATCATAGTAAATTTTCTCATCAAAGCTTGGGGGACAAAAAATATCATCTTCAACAAACATAGCTTCCCCAAGCTTGTGGCTTTGCATATCATTAGCATCATGGATATTCAAGGAATTTATACTAACAATATTGCAATCATGCTCATAATTCAAATATTTAGTGCCAAACATTTTATAGATTTCTTCTTCTAGCACTTGAGCACAATTATCGGAATCCTTCTTTTCATGATAGATATTAAAAAGATGAAGCATATGAGGTAACCTTAATTCCATTTTTTTATAGTTTTCTTTTATAAACTAAACTAGTGATAAAACACGAAACTAAAAGACTCGATTGCAAGATCTAAAGATATACCTTCAAGCACTCACCTCCCCGGCAACGGCTCCAGAAAAGAGCTTGATGTCTACTACACAACCTTCTTCTTGTAGACGTTGTTGGGCCTCCAAGTGCAGAGGTTTGTAGGACATTAGCAAATTTCCCTCAAGTGGTTGACCTAAGGTTTATCAATCCATAGGAGGCATAGGATAAAGATGGTCTCTCTCAAGCAACCCTGCAACCAAATAACAAAGAGTCTCTTGTGTCCCCAACACACCCAATACAATGGTAAATTGTATAGGTGCACTAGTTCGGCGAAGAGATGGTGATACAAGTGGTATATGGATAGTAGATAAAGGTATTTGTAATCTCAAATTATAAAAACAGCAAGGTATCAAGTGATAAAAGTGAGCGTAAACGGTATTGCAATGCTAGGAAACAAGGCCTAGGGTTCATACTTTCACTAGTGTAAGTCCTCTCAACAATACTAACATAATTGGATCATAAAACTATCCCTCAACATGCAAAAAAGAGTCACTCCAAAGTCACTAATAGCGGAGAACAAACGAAGAGATTATGGTAGGGTACGAAACCACCTCAAAGTTATTCTTTCCAATCAATCCGTTGGGCTATTCCTATAAGTGTCACAAACAGCCCTAGAGTTCGTACTAGAATAACACATTAAGGCACAAATCAACCAAAACCCTAATGTCACCTAGATACTCCAATGTCACCTCAAGTATCCGTGGGTATGATTATACGATATGCATCACACAATCTAAGATTCATTTATTCAACCAACACAAAGGACCTCAAAGAGTGCCCCAAAGTTTCTACCGGAGAATCACGAGGAAAACGTGTGCCAACCCCTATGCATAGGTTCATGGGTGGAACCCGCAAGTTGATCACCAAAACATACATCAAGTGAATCACGTGATATCCCATTGTCACCACAGATATCCACGGCAAGACATACATCAAGTGTTCTCAAATCTTTAAAGACTCAATCCGATAAGATTACTTCCAAGGGGAAACTCAATTCATTACAACAGAGAAGAGGGGGGAAGATACATCATAGGATCCAAATATAATAGCAAAGCTCGCGATACATCAAGATCGTATCATCTCAAGAACACGAGAGAGAGAGAGAGAGAGAGAGAGAGATCAAACACATAGCTACTAGTACATACCCTCAGCCCCGAGGGAGAACTACTCCCTCCTCGTCATGGAGAGCGCCGGGATGATGAAGATGGCCACCGGAGAGGGATTGCTCCCTCCGGCAGGGTGCCGGAATGGGTCTAGATTGGTTTTTGGTGGCTACGGAGGCTTCTGGCGGCGGAACTCCCGATATAATCTCCGTTCTGGAAGTTTTAGGATATGTGGGTATATATGGGTGAAAGAGGTACGTCGGTGGACCGAAGGGGGGGCACGAGGCAGGGGGCGCGCCCCCTACCCTCGTGTGCTCCTCCTTCATCATCTGACGTAGAGTCCAAGTCTATCTCGTAGGTTCCCTTCCAAAAATAACTTCTCCAGTTGATTTCGTTCCGTTTCGACTCCGTTTGATATTCCTTTTCTTCGAAACACTGAAATAGGCATAAAGCAGCAAATCTGGGCTGGGCCTCCGGTTAATAGGTTAGTCCCAAAAAATGATATAAAAGTGTAAAATAAAGCCCAATATTGCCCAAAACAGTAGATAATATAGCATGGAGCAATCAAAAATTATAGATACGTTGGAGACGTATCAGCATCCCCAAGCTTAATTCCTGCTCGTCCTCGAGTAGGTAAATGATAAAAACAGAATTTTTGATGCGGAGTGCTACTTGGCATAATTTCAATGTGATTCTTCTTAATTGTGGTATGAATATTCAGATCCATAAGATTCAAGACAAAAGTTCATATTGACATAAAAATGATAATACTTCAAGCATACTAACTAAGCAATTATGTCTTCTCAAAATAACATGGCCAAAGAAAGTCCATCACTACAAAATCATATAGTTTAGTCATGCTCCATTTTCGTCACCAAGAATGCTCTCATCATGCACAACCCCAATGACAAGCCAAGCAATTGTTTCATACTTTAGTAATCTCAAACCTATAAACTTTCACGCAATACATGAGCGCGAGCCATGGACATAGCACTATGGGTGGAATAGAATATAATGAGGGGGTTATGTGGAGAAGATAAAAAAGGAGAAAGTCTCACATCAACGAGGCTAATCAATGGGCTATGGATATGCCCACCGATTGATGTTAATGCAAGGAGTAGGGATTGCCATGCAACGGATGCACTAGAGCTATAAATGTATGAAAGCTCAACAAAAGAAACTAGTGGGTGTGCATCCAACTTGCTTGCTCACGAAGACCTAGGGCACTTGAGGAGGCCCGTTGTTGGAATATACAAGCCAAGTTCTATAATGAAAAATTCCCACTAGTATATGAAAGTGATAACATGAGAGACTCTCTACTATGAAGATCATGGTGCTACTTTGAAGCACAAGTGTGGTAAAAGGATAGTAACATTGTCCCTTCTCTCTTTTTCTCTCATTTTTTGGGCCTTCTCTTTTTATGGCATTTCTCTTTTTTTGGGCCTTCTCCTTTTTTATGGCCTTTCTCTTTTTTTGGGCCTTCTCTTTTTTATGGCATTTCTCTTTTTTATTCCTCACTTGGGACAATGTTCTAATATGATGATCATCACACTTCTATTTATTTACAACTCAATGATTACAACTCGATACTAGAACAAGGATGACTCTATATGAATGCCTCAGGCGGTGTACCGGGATATGCAATGAATCAAGAGTGACAAGTATGAAAAAAATATGAACGGTGGCTTTGCCATAAATACTATGTCAACTACATGATCATGCTAAGCAATATGACAATGATGAATGTGTCATGATAAACTGGATGGTGGAAAGTTGCATGGCAATATATCTCAGAATGGCTATGGAAATGCCATAATAGGTAGGTATGGTGGCTGTTTTGAGGAAGATATAAGGAGGTTTATGTGTGAAAGAGCATATCATATCACGGGGTTTGGATGCACCAGCGAAATTTGCGCCAACTCTCAATGTGAGAAAGGGCAATGCACGGTACCGAAGAGGCTAGCAAGGATGGAAGGGTGAGAGTGCGTATAATCCATGGACTCAACATTAGTCATAAAGAACTCACATACTTATTGCAAAAATCTACAAGTCATCAAAAACCTCGGCACTACGCGCATGCTCCTAGGGGGATAGATTGGTAGGAAAAGACCATCGCTCGTCCCCGACCGCCACGCATAAGGAAAACAATCAAATAACACCTCATGTTTCAAATTTGTTACATAATGTTTACCATACGTGCATGCTACGGGACTTGCGAACTTCAACACAAGTATTTCTCAATTTCATAACTACTCAACTAGCATGACTTTGATATTATTACCTCCATATCTCAAAACAATCATCAAGCATCAAACTTCTCTTAGTATTCAACAGACTCATAAGAAAGTTTTATTATTAATCTTGTATACCTAGCATAACAGGATTTTAAGCAAATTACCATGCTATTTAAGACTCTCAAAATAATATAAGTGAAGCATGAGAGTTTATCTATTTCTTCGAAATAAAACTACCACCATGCTCTAAAATATATAAGTGAAGCACTAGAGCAAACAACAAACTACTCCGAAAGATATAAGTGAAGATCAATGAGTAGTCGAATAATCATGCAACTATGTGAAGACTCTCTAACATTTAAGAATTTCAGATCTTGGTACTTTATTCAAACACCAAGAAAAACAAAATAAAATAAAATGGCGCTCCAAGCAAAACACGTATCATGTGGTAAATAAAAATATAGCTCCAAGTAAAGTTACCGATGAACGAAGACGAAAGAGGGGATGCCTTCCGGGGCATCCCCAAGATTAGGCTCTTGGATATCCTTGAATATTACCTTGGGGTGCCTTGTGCATACCCAAGATTAGGCTCTTGCCTCTCCTTATTCCATAGTCCATCGAATCCTCACCCAAAACTTGAAAACTTCACAACTCAAAACTTCAAGTAGAAAACTCGTGAGCTCCGTTAGCGAAAGAAAACAAAACACCACTTCAAGGTACTGTAATGAACTCATTATTTATTAATATTGGTGTTAAACCTACTGTATTCCAACTTCTCTATGGTTTATAAACTATTTTACTAGCCATAGATTCATCAAAATAAGCAAACAACACATGGAAAACAGAATCTATCAAAAACAGAACAGTCTGTAATCATCTGTAGCTAGAGCAAGATCTGGAACCCCAAAAATTCTAAAATAAATTTTTGGACGTGAAGAATTTATCTATTAATCATCTTCAAAAATAATTAACTAAATATCTCTTTTCAAATAAAAATGACAGCAGTTCTCGTGAGCGCTAAAGTTTCTGTTTTTGACAGCATGGTCAACAAGACTTTCCCCAAGTCTTCCCAACGGTTCTACTTGGCACAAACACTAGTTAAACACAAAAACCACAACCAAAACAGAGGCTAAATAATTTATTTATTACTAAACAGGAGAAAAAAGCAAGGAATAAAAATAAAATTGGGTTGCCCCCCAACAAGCGCTATCGTTTAACGCCCCTAGCTACGCATGATGATTTCAATGATGCTCACATAAAAGATAAGAATTGAAACATAAAGAGAGCGTCATGAAGAATATGACTAGCACATTTAAGTCTAACATACTTCCTATGAATAGGGATTTTGTGGGCAAACAACTTATGGGAACAATAATCAGCTAGCATAGGAGGGCAAAACAAGCATAACTTCAAAACTTTAAGCATATAGAGAGGAAACTTGATATTATTGCAATTCCTACAAGCATATGTTCCTCCTTCATAATAATTTTCAGTAGCATCATGAATGAATTCAACAATATAACCAGCACCTAAAGCATTCTTTTCATGATCTACAAGCATGGAAATTTTATTACTCTCCACATAAGCAAAATTCCTCTCATGAATAATAGTGGGAGCAAACTCAACAAAATAACTATCATGTGATTGAAAATTAAGATCAAGATGACAAGGTTCATTGTTATTATTATTCTTTAAAGCATACGTGTCATCACAATAATCATCATAGATAGGAGGCATGCTTTCATCATAGTAAATTTGCTCATCAAAGCTTGGGGGGCAAAAAATATCATCTTCAACAAACATAGCTTCCCCAAGCTTGTGGCTTTGCATATCATTAGCATTATGGATATTCAAGGAATTTATACTAACAATATTGCAATCATGCTCATAATTCAAATATTTAGTGCCAAACATTTTATAGATTTCTTCTTCTAGCACTTGAGCACAATTATCGGAATCCTTCTTTTCATGATAGATATTAAAAAGATGAAGCATATGAGGTAACCTTAATTCCATTTTTTATAGTTTTCTTTTATAAACTAAACTAGTGATAAAACAAGAAACTAAAAGACTCAACTGCAAGATCTAAAGATATACCTTCAAGCACTCACCTCCCCGGCAACGGCTCCAGAAAAGAGCTTGATGTCTACTACACAACCTTCTTCTTGTAGACGTTTTTGGGCCTCCAAGTGCAGAGGTTTGTAGGACAGTAGCAAATTTGCCTCAAGTGGATGACCTAAGGTTTATCAATCCGTAGGAGGCATAGGATGAAGATGGTCTCTCTCAAGCAACCCTGCAACCAAATAACAAAGAGTCTCTTGCGGCCCCAACACACCCAATACAATGGTAAATTGTATAGGTGCACTAGTTCGGCGAAGAGTAAAAACAGCAAGGTATCAAGTGATAAAAGTGAGCGTAAACGGTATTGCAATGCTAGGAAACAAGGCCTAGGGTTCATACTTTCACTAGTGTAAGTCCTCTCAACAATACTAACATAATTGGATCATAAAACTATCCCTCAACATGCAACAAAGAGTCACTCCAAAGTCACTAATAGCGGAGAACAAACGAAGAGATTATGGTAGGGTACGAAACCACCTCAAAGTTATTCTTTCCAGTCAATCCATTGGGCTATTCCTATAAGTGTCACAAACAGCCCTAGAGTTCGTACTAGAATAACACATTAAGACACAAATCAACCAAAACCCTAATGTCACCTAGATACTCCAATGTCACCTCAAGTATCCGTGGGTATGATTATACGATATGCATCACACAATCTCAGATTCATCTATTCAACCAACACAAAGGACCTCAAAGAGTGCCCCAAAGTTTCTACCGGAGAATCACGACGAAAACGTGTGCCAACCCCTATGCATAGGTTCATGGGCGGAACCCGCAAGTTGATCACCAAAACATACATCAAGTGAATCACGTGATATCCCATTGTCACCACAAATATCCATGGCAAGACATACATCAAGTGTCAACCTGGCAATCGGGTCGGGTATGGTCGGGTTGACCTCTACCAGACCCATGCCCATTAAACAATCGGGTCAATGCTACACCCACGACCCTACCCATGGGTCTGTACATAGACCCACACCCGGACCCATCGGGTAACCCGACCCTATTGGGCACCCATCGGGTCTGACAAGGTTTAGATTTATTTATAAAATATTTTATTTGGCTGACGTGCAGGTGGGGCGGGGCGCACGCAGTACCCAGTGATGAACCAACAGTCTCTACTTTATAGGCAGAGCTCCCCTTCGCTTGTGTTCCAGTAGGCGAGGTGGTACTAAAGGATTGCACCACTTTTGCTACGTTACGCACGCTTGAGTGCAAAATGCATCTGCGCGGCGCTGTGCAATGCACCTGGCGATTTTGCATGGGCCAAGCCCACGCTGTAGTCAGGATTGGGCCATAATGAGAAGGAGAAGGCCTAGATAGTTATGCTCGCATGGACCAGAGTTGTCCCTCGTTCTTTTTTAATGACTGGTGCAAGTGACACACTGCATGTTAGCGTATATAGATTAAAATACTTTAGATATAATGAAGAATAAATGTTTAATTATTACTACTACTCGGGTGACCCATCAGGTGACCCATGGGCATAAACTTAAACCCATACCCTACCCATGACTAATAGGGTTACCCATGGGTAAGACCCATGGGCGAAGTCGACAACCCATACCCTACCCATTAGGGTCGGGTGCCCATGGGTAGACGGACCCATGGGTCGGATTGCCAGGTTGAATCAAGTGTTCTCAAATCTTTAAAGGCTCAATCCGATAAGATTACTTCGAAGGGAAACTCAATTCATTACAAGAGAGAAGAGGGGGGAAGAAACATCATAGGATCCAAATATAATAGCAAAGCTCACGATACATCAAGATCGTACCATCTCAAGAACACGAGAGAGAGATCAAACACATAGCTACTGGTACATACCCTCAGCCCCAAGGGAGAACTACTCCCTCCTCGTCATGGTGAGCACCGGGATGATGAAGATTGCCACCAGAGAGGGATTGCCCCCTCCAGCAGGGTGCCAGAACGGGTCTAGATTGGTTTTTGGTGGCTACGAAGGCTTCTAGCGGCGGAACTCCCGATCTAATCTCCGTTCTGGAAGTTTTAGGATACGTGGGTATATATAGGTGAAAGAGGTACGTCAGTGGACCGAAGGGGGGGGGCACGAGGCAGGGGGGGCGCGCCCCAAGGGGGTGGGCGCGCCCCCTACCCTCGTGTGCTCCTCCTTCATCTTCTGACATAGAGTCCAAGTCTATCCGGTAGGTTTCCTTCCAAAAATAACTTCCCCAGTTGATTTCGTTCCATTTCGACTCCGTTTGATATTCCTTTTCTTCGAAACACTGAAGTAGGCATAAAACAGCAAATCTGGGCTGGGCCTCCGGTTAATAGGTTAGTCCCAAAAAATGATATAAAAGTGTAAAATAAAGCCCAATATTGCCCAAAACAGTAGATAATATAGCATGGAGCAATCAAAAATTATAGATACGTTGGAGACGTATCAGGCATCACGAGATGCTTTTGAGAATGCCGGCCAGAATCATCACACTGGGAACACGAAACATGGCTAGGTTACTAGGTGATTCTCTAAGACGCCAGGGTCATAATAATAGCTCCAACATATATGTCGAGGAAACAGAGTACCTCAACTCACCGATTAGTGTGGTTAAACTGGCCCAAAGAAACATCGGGAACGGGAAGAAGGGAGTTGCAAATGCATCAGACTATTTCGAAACCTGGGATGACTCGAACAACATAACGGTCGTGAATGCTCAAAAAGATTTGAGACATCCTACAAAATAGTGGCATGACCACTCAACATCACAATATCAAGGTTTTGAGGCCAGCTATGAACACACGGAAGTAGTAGGAGCTAAACTGAGACTTGAATCCATCATTCCTATAAGTCTATGGATTAGTAACACGTGATCCTGATTGGAAGAAGAGAAAGCCTAGTTCTTTAACCCCGTATGAAAGATAGGATGTATCGGATCAGAAGGGCATAAGGTAAAGGAGTAAAAAGAACCTTACATTCCCTTCCATAATCAATTCCCTTATATAACTAAAGAATTTCTAGACACAACTTCGACCAGTTTGGCTTGGTAATCCTACAGGCAGTCAGCTCTGATACCAGAAGCTATCAGGACCCCGATCCTAAGTCACACCGATCTAGCATGCAACACATCATATCACTTTGCGGCCTCACGCACGGTATTCCCACGGGTGCCACCTTACCTGGCCCAGGACCGTTTGCGCCTTTTGGCTCACGTATATGATAGTGTCGCTAGCATCCATATGACAGAGAACCCGGGCCGACATGACTAGTCGTGAATCCAAAGTGGCACTAACTTACAGGGACATGCATACATGACCCAGCAACGAACGTGTCGGTCATCAACGTATGAACCCAAGTCGTAGCAAGCTACAAGGACTTAAAGGAACAACGCGTGACATTTTCCCGAAGGGACAGACACAGGAACGAAGAAGGACACATGCCGGCCAGCCTAACTATTCCGTAGCGGTAGCAAGCTACCATGGCTCAGTGGAAGCACTAGGAGACATTTCCCGGTAAGAAAGGCTACCAAGAATAAACAACTAGGTTGCCAGATCCCACACATACCAAGCATTTCAATAACATACACACAATATGCTCGATATGTGCAAATACAACATGGCATCACAACAAAACTCTATGACTCAAAGTATTTATTCATTAGGCTCCGAGGAGCCAGATATTACAAACATGGGTCTGATGACCCTGCATTCAAGTCATACAAGCAATAAGCACATGCGGAAGCTTAACTTGTCTGAGTACAGACAACTACAAATGAAAAAGGTTGAGAAGCCTGACTATCTACAAGACCCTCCCAAGGGTACAAGATCGTAGCTGAGGTAACAAGCTAAACGTCGAAGTCCATGCGGAACTACTAGTGAGACTGATGTCTCTCTGCAAAAACATAAATTGAGCAAACGTGAGTACAAATGTACCCAGCAAGACTTACATCAGAACTAGCTACATATGCATCAGTGTCAACAAAGGGGGGGGTGGAGTTTAACTGCAACAAGCCAGCTTTGACTCGGTGGCTATCCTAAACTACGACTGCAAGTAACTCTTTTGGGGTGGCGCACACGAGTCCACATATTCACCAATCAATACACTACTATGGATCCGCTCCCGTCTCCCTATGAGAACGCCATCCATAGCACTCATGCTTATCTTGCGCATTTTAGAGTATCCACTTTCACTTATCTATGAACTGTATAGGCAACCCAAAAGTCCTTTACCACGGACGCGACTATTCGAATATATCATGTTAACCCTGCAGGGGTGTACTTCTTCACACACGCTCTCACCACTTATCGCCGTTTACACGACATGTACTCAGCAACCTTCAAGCGGAAGCCCAGCGAGGGTGTCGGCCACGACCTGACTAACCACGCAAGTCTCTACACATGCTAGTGGGTTTCATCTATTTACTGTGGCAATGACAGGTCATGCAGAGGAAAGGGGTTCAACTACCGCAGCATGTAACAGTTGAAGCGTTGTTGTCCTAATGCAGTAAAAGAGAGCAGAAGCGAGAGAGTGGGATTGTATTGGAATGAACAAGGGGGTTTTGCTTGCCTGGAACTTCTGAAGATAGTATAGTTCTTCATCAGTGTCATCAATTTCATCGTCCGAACCATGTCTACTGAGAGGGGATAAATACCGACAACAGAGAAGAAAAGCAATCAACGCAATGCAACAAATATGATGCATGATCATGGCATGGCAAAATGATGTGATTTGAGCTAATGTAACTAACAACAAGTTAAATGAAGTTGGTTTGAACCCAAGGTTCAAATTCAAACTCCATATGTGAAATTAAAATGTCATTTGTTTGATTTGTCCAATTCAGCAACTATAAGTTGTACCAACATGCATGAAAATGGTACAGATGGATAGATTGGATTTTTCTGATCATTTTTCACATATAAATTATTTCATTTGGAGTTACAGATTAATTTCTATGATTTTCCAAAGCTTAGGTTATTTTCTGAAATTTCCTAGATTTTTTTAATCCAGAAAATGATTAACTGCATCAGCGTGATGTCAGTGTGACGTCAACAAGTCAACAGGGGCGGTCCAGGTCAAACCTGACCTATGGGGCTCGCACGTTAGTGTAACAGGGCAGGAACAGAGGCTGACCAGTGGGGCCAGGTCACCGTTGATGTGGCAGGGTCAACTGAGATGTGGGGCCGGCTGGTTTAATCTAAACTAAATAGGTAATAACTACCAGGGTTAATTAGGGCATGGGGCCCATATGTCAGTTAGAGAGGGGGTTAATTAGCAGGGTCATTAGCAGCTAACGACATAGCCACGTCAACCCGCTGGCGTTTAGCCATCGTCACACAAACCGCGGCGGAGATCTTCAGAAATCACCGTCTGGCGATGGTTCGACGCGCGGCTAGGCTTGCTCGACTCCTAGGAGTGCGCCGCATCTAGTTGTGCCACTAGTTGGAGCTGGTGTGGCCGAGAACTATGCCGGCGTCGAGGTTTGGTGGCGGCCGAAGCACGGGTTCGACGGCTGCGGTGCTATGGGGCACAACGAGACCAGTCAAGGGGCTCCACGGCCTGGGGTCACCAGGAGCACGCCAGGGTCACGACCACAAGCGGAGGAGCTCGGAGACTACGTGTGCAACAACAATGGCAGGCGGTGGCGCGGGAGCTCACGGGGCAGCTGCTGCAGCACGAACTTGAGAAAGGGGTGGAGGGGAATGGAGAGGAGCTCACGGCGCATCAGACGAGCAGCTTGGCGGGCTTGGGGACGGCTCGGAGGCGACGAAACCACGACGGCGATCTCAGGAGCCCGAGGAGGAAGACGAGGGTGAAGGCGGCTCCACGGGGCGTCCGGGCTCATGCAGCTCGGTGGAGAGGAAGAAGACGTAGACGCAGACCTCGGGGATAGGTCGAGGGAGCATGGCAACGCTGGTGAGCGCGCGGTCGGCGAGCGGCGGCTGGAAGTCATGGGAGGAAGTAGGGAGGCAGGGGGTGGCCAGTCGTGGGCGCGCGCGCATCGGGCACACATTGTGCATCCGACTGGTGCGTGGAAGAAGATGCTGCTGCCCCTGCTGGGCTGGGCCACTACAGTGCCAGAACAGGTAGGCCGGCCCATGTAACTCTCTCTCTCTGCCTTTTGCTTTTTTGTTTCTGTTTTGCTATTTTATACCTTTGTTTTGATTTAGTTTAACCACTAAATCATTTTGGTAAATTCTGAGAAAAGTAGTGGGTGCAAGATGGACTTATTCCACAGACCCTCTACAATTTTTCAGAAATATTGGAGTTGTATAAATATTTATAGAATTTTATAGCCCCAACTCAAATACTTATTGATTTAATTCAAAGCCCAAATATGTCCTACAAAAATGTAAACCATTTTTGGTAGATGCTTCCACCTTAATCTAGAAATGATGAACATTTTTAAAGTGCATTTTGAGTTCATTGAAAATATTTTCAGGTTGAACCTATTTGAATTCCATTTGATGCTAGGGTTTGAACATCCCCAATTCAAATTAATTTGAATTTAAACATGATGGCATGATGATCAAGCAAGACAAACAAAGACCGATCTAGGGTTGTGACATGAAGTCTCCTCCTTCTTGATCTAGCAAGCGGGAGAGGAGAAGTAGATGGGATCACAACCAACACGATGGCGTGGTGGTGATGGTGGTGGTGGAGCACCGATAGCGCTTCGCTAAGCGTCGCCGGGACGAGGCGGTGGAACTACGGAGTAACAGGAGAGAGGGGGCGCCAAGGGCTTGGTGTGTCCTCTTGGGGTGCCCCCTCCCTTCTATATATAGGTTGAGGGGCGTGGGAAACAGCCCCTCCAAGCTATAGGGCGCAACTAAGGGGAAGAGGACTTGGACTCCAAGTTCAATCCTATTCCTACTAGGACTCCTTCCTTTTTTGCCTTCCCTAGCCAAATGGGCTTTTGAGGACTTGGTGCGCCTAGCCCAAGGCTAAGGCGCCTCCCCTGCAGCCCATGCTAGCCCTTGGGTCATAGTGGACCCACTTGTGGACTTCCAGACCCCTCCGGAATCCTCCGGGACCTTCTGGAAACTTCTCGGTACAATACCGAAAAATTGCACCTTTTTCGGAACCCAAAATATGACTTCCTGGTACAATACCGAAAAAATTGCACCCTTTTCGGAACCCAAAATATGACTTCCTGTATGTAAATATTTACCTCTCGACCATTCCGAGACTCCTGGTGACGTCTGGGATCTCATCCAGGACTCTGAATAACATTTGGTTACCACTCATCAAATATCCCAATACTACTCTAGCGTCAACGAACGTCAAGCATGCGACCCTGAGGGTTCGGGAATTAGGTAGTCATGACCAAGATGCCTCTCCGATTAACAACCAATAGCGGGACCTGGATGCCCATATTGATTCCTACATATTCCACGAAGATATTCTACCAGTTGAACCTTTATGACAACATACGTAATTCCCTTTGTCTATCGTTATGTTAGTTGCCCAAGATTCGATCGTCAGTATCTCTATACCTAGTTCAATCTCATTACTGTCAAGTCTCTTTACTCGTTCCGTAATACATCATCTTGCAACTAACTCCTTAGTCACTTTGCTTGCAAGCTTCTTGTGATGTGTATTACCGAGAGGGCCCACAGATACCTCTTCGTCATACGGAGTGACAAATCCCAATCTCAATTCATGCCAACTCAATGGACACCTTCAGAGATACCTATAGAGCATCTTTATGATCATCCAGTTATGTTGTGACGTTTGATAGCACACAAGGTATTCCTCGGGTATCCGGGAGTTGCATGATCTCATGGTCGAAGGAATATGTATTTGACATTAAGAAAGCAGTAGCAATAAATTGAACGGTCAAATGCTATGCTAACGGACGGGTCTTGTCCATCACATCAGTCTCCTAATGATGTGATCCCGTTATCAAGTGACAACACATGTCTATGGTTAGGAAACCTTGACCATCTTTTGATCAACGAGCTAGTCTAGTAGAGGCTCACAAGGGATACAGTGTTGCCTATGTATCCACACATGTATCTGAGTTTCCAATCAATAAAATTCTAGCATAGATAATAGACGTTTATCACAAACAGGGAAATATGATAATAACCAATTTATTATTGCCTCTAGGGCATATTTCCAACAAATACATAGTGATGTATGAAGTCCGATGAACGAGTCGGGGCTCGGTGGATAATAATGCTTCATTAAAAGATTAGGTAAATATGATTTACTTATAAATAAACTGAAATATTCGAATAGTTCAAAGGAATTTTTGGATGTATTTGAAGAGTTCAAATATTTATAATGAAGATAAGGATCATTATGACAAAAGATAAAGTGATTCTTCAGGGTTGAAGAAAATTACCTGAGTCATAATTTTAGCAAAAACATTCGAATAATTATGGAATTATTTATTACCAATCCGCTTTTATACTTTGGGGTATAAATTGAGACAGCAACATATACACTGAACAGAGCACCGCATATTTATCTGGTTATGAAATCATAAGAGTTATGGAGATTATTAAACCAGATAAATGTTGTAGGACATCTCAAATAAAATGATTTGGGTTCCTTCCATCGAAATGTTTAAAAAGGCAAAATATTTGACACAAATGTACACTTTTTCAAGAAAAGGTTTTCTTGTCAAAGAAATAAGTGGCAGGATATTACAGCTTAGAAAGGATTATTGAATCTCTGAGGTGATAAGCAAACTGGAAATTGTTCTAATAGTTTGTCTGCAAAATAAATCATAGATTACTACATTGGATGTAGAAATTCTAAAGCTTGTAACAGGTTTATACAAATCAGGAATATCATTAAAAAATTAAATTTTACGATGAGATATTCATCTTGGAAGGAAGATGAACTAGCATTCATCTTGGAAAGGAGATAGGAATGGCTAATAGCCATGCACACCAGAATGAAAAAAATCATATACAATTAAGTTTATAACTTAATTGTAATAAACAAGTTTGGAACTTGGTTGATGCTTCAAAAAGGTTTTGAAGAAAATGGATATTAAAACTAGTTTCCTAAAAGGAAAGGATGTATGGATGATACAACCAGAAAAGTTTTAAAATCCTCAAGAATGCCGGATAAAAAGTGCAAACTTCAAAAGAGTTTTTGAAGATTATAATAAGTGAGCTAATATTGAGATTTTAATCTTACCAAAGGAACTTTGTGTATACATATAACTCGGTGGAAGCCATATAGTATTTATGATCTCATATGGCATATTGAGGAATGGAAATAACATAGCTTTTTAGTGCAAAATAAAATGGTCTTGAAACATGTTTTCATCAAATAGCAAGGCAAAAAATTGGGCATAAAAGAAGCTATGAAGATAGACCAGTATGTCTGATTGAGCTAAAAGGTTTATATATATTCTGAAAAAATAAAAAAGAGAGAAATTGTTTCTCTCAGTGTCATATAACTAGATGCTTATGAGAATCAATTAATAAGCATGAGTAGATGATGGAAATTCATCTTGATAGTTATAATATATATGAAAGGGCCAAGAGTTTTATAAGTGTTAGTAAAACATACCAAGGATCTCAAAAGAATAAATGTATTATTTCAGTATATGAAGTTAAAAAATTCATTATTGAGAATATATGAATATCAACTTCATGATTGATATAATTACGGCTATGATAAAAATATTTCATGAACAATATTATTGATTTTGTAATGATAATTTGTGTTTTGAAAACATTAGATGTTTCAATGTTGTCTGAATCAAGAAATGTCTTGATATAATTGGATATTAAAAAAGTTGTAAGAAACGCATTAACATTAGATTATGAGTATGGCCAATAAAGAAGAGTCTTGATATAAATGGGTAAATATCCAATAATCAAGAAATGTCTTGATATAATTGGATATTACAAAAGTTGTAAGAAACCCATAAACATTATGAATATGGACAATCAAGAAGAGTCTTGATAGGAATAGGTAGATCCAATAATCAAGAAATGTCTTGATATAATTGGATATTACAAAAGTTGTAATAAACCCATAAGCAATATTTTATGAATATTGCTAGTCAAGAAAATCTTGATATGAGTGGGTGAATCCGAAATATGATTATAATATATAGTCAAGAAGAGTCTTGATATAGTTGAGGTGAATCTAAATGCAATGAGTTTAAAGGAAATTTTATTTTGAATAAAATATTATGGCCCAAAGCAAAATGGATTGAGATCCTGAAAACAGACAAGACTAACACAAATATTACTAAGTTTTGAAAATTCAAAACAAATGACAAAGGCTCTACCACAAGCAAAGGATGAGTAATACCAGATTACCCATAGGTGTTTGTAAAACCATGCAACTAGATTATGACTCTAGTGCAAGTGGGAGACTGTTGGAAATATGCCCTAGAGGCAATAATATTATATTATTATATTTCCATATTCATAGTTGAGAGTTTATATTCCATGTTATAACTGCTCTGATCCTGGAATATGCGATTTAGTGGAAAACTCATATGCACGTATGGAATGATAAACAGAATAAAATAGGTTCCTGGTCTCGCCTCTAAGATTAGCTCAAGTGTTGTTGGTGATCACATTTTCAAGATCTTAGGATATTGTAAAGTGTAATGATAGTCCTAAAACAACATTGAGGGTATGATGTTAGAAGAAAACGATCATATTGAATCGACCCAATACTTGTATGCTATACTATGTGATTATATCGTCTGAAATCATTTGTTATACTACCGCGCTGAACTACTACCATACTATCGCTCATTTACAGAGCACTGGAAATAGGCGGAAGTCCTGGCAGTACTAAATAGCGGTACCGCTTATGTGCCTCGGGAAGGGCCAAGCACAAGGAAGGACAAGCTCCGAAGCCGGGAAAGAAATGGGGTGTAAATAGACTATGTATGTGTTGATTCCACCCAAACCTTTCAGAAGCGGACCCCCTCTTAATAGTATGGTGATCCTACGACTCAAATCCGCCGAAAATGAAACACAAGAAAAACACCGTCTTTGCAATAACTCCGAGGGGAAAGAATCGTCTTGTGCCATATGATAGTTTCTCTGAAATGCTCAATGCACACGATTAGTCCGCACAAGCATTGTCATCAATCACCAAAACCACTAAGGGAGAAATATGCCCCAACAAGACGAGTAGGAATTAAGCTTGGGGATGCTTGATACGTCTCCAACATATCTATAATTTTTGATTGTTCCATGCTATTATAGTATCAACCTTGGATGTTTTATACGCAATTATATATTATTTTTTGGGACTAACCTATTAACTTAGTGCCAAGTGCCAGTTGCTATTTTTTGCTTGTTTTTGGATTTCCAAGAAATCAGTACCAAACGAAGTCCAAATGCACGAATTTTTTTGATGATTTTTCTTCTGGACAAAAGAGACCCTAGAAGCTTCGGGAGGAGACCAGATGTGCAACGAGTATGCGACAAGGCACTTGGGCGCGCCCAAGTACCTTGTGGGCCCCTCGTGGCTCCGTCTGACCTAATTCCACCTTTTTAAATTCTCTAAAATTGGGAAACCAACAGAGAGCCACCCAAAATACTTTTTCCGCTGCCGCAAGTTTCTGTTCTTTGGAGATCCCATCTGGAAGCCTTTTTCGGTACTTTGCCGGAGGGGGAATTGATCACAGAGGGCCTCTACACCAACCTTGTCGTTGTTCCGATGCTATGTGAGTAGTTTACCACAGACCTACAAGTGCATATCTAGTAGCTAGACGGCTTCTTCCCTCTCTTTGATCTTCAATAAAATGGTCTTCTCTATGTTCTTAGAGATCTATTCGATGTAATCTTGTTTTGTGGTGTGTTTGTTGGGATCCGATGAATTGTGGGTTTATGATCAGTTTATCTATGAATATTATTTGAGTCTTCTCCGAACTCTTTTATGCATGATTGTTATAGCTTTGTATTTCTCTCTGATCTATCCGTTTGGTTTGGCCAACTAGATTGATTTATCTTGCAATGGGAGAGGTGATTTGCAATGGGTTCAATCTTGCGGTGCTCTATATCCCAGTGACAGAAAGGGACACGACACATATTTGTATTGTTGCCATTAAGGATAAATCGATGGGGTTTATTCATATTGATTGAGTTTACATTGTCTACATCATGTCATCTTGCTTAAGGTCGTAAGGCGTTACTCTATTCTTTATGAACTTAATACTCTAGATGAATGCTGGACAACAGTCGATGTGTGGAGCAATAGTAGTAGATATAGGAAGGAGTCGGTATTTTTGTCTCGGACGTGATGCCTATATACATTATCATTGCCTTGGATATCATCATAACTATGCGCTTTTTTCTATCTATTACACAACAGTAATTTTTTTACCGACCGTATGCTTTTTCTTTGAAAGAGAAGCATCTAGTGAAAACCATGTCCCTCGGGTCTATCTTTATCATATATTAAAATCCAAAAATACTTTCCTGCAATTTATTTACCATTATTTTATTTTGTGGTTTTGTTTATCTGTTTACCATTGCCAGACTTGATCCTTGCAATTAACCGCCGAGGGGATTGACAACCCCCTTGATCATGTTGGCTGCAAGTATTTATTCTTTTGTGTGTAGGTGCCGCTCACGATGTCTTGCATGGTTCTCCTACTTGATTGATAACCTTGGTTCTTAACTGGGGGAAATACTTATCTTTACTGTACTGCATCATCCTCTCCTCTTTGAGGAAATTCCAACGCAGCTCACAAGTAGCACATACTACTCCTTAAACTTTGTTCAATCACAAATGATCGTCCAACGATGGGTGAGGGTGAATGGCTTGTCCCCATGTTGGGACTTTAAGCCTTCCAAAGCTTCGAATGCCTACAAATGAAAATAAAGGCAACAATATATATTCATATTCAATTGAGATGAAAGCAACAATCAACAAGATCCACAAATGTGAACTAGGGGAGGGAGTGGAGTACCATGTCTTTGACGCTTAGGCCACTCACGGGGCCGCCTTTGATGATCTCAAGGGTGGCATAAAACTTGTTGCACTCTTGTCGGATGAACCCCCACCTCTTCGCGATCAATACGTCGCCACGGTTGCTCTCAAACTTGTAGAGCGGGAACTTCCTACGTTCATGGAAGTATGTATGGACCCTTGCCCAGAATGTTGATCCTTTTTGCTCGGCGCCGGTCTTGGGGTCTTGTCCAATTTCCTTCCAACCTCCGCAAATCAAGTTCTTCATCCCTGGTTTATGCTCCCATCCTTTTCGTCTAATTTGCACACTGGCTTGTTGAGAGAGCTCATCGCGAAGCAATGATCCCCCCTCTATGTCCACATCATCTTCTTCCTCCTGGGCGTAGGTGTCTTATTGCCATTGGTCGTCTTGGCCGTTAATGTCTTCTTGGTTGTCGTGGCCATTCATTTCTTCTTGGCCTTGCGTGAAGTGATTGCGGTCGTCTAGGCTTTGGGCCTTGTCGGCAGCGTAGTCTTAGCCAACCTTGGAAATGATGTTCTCCATGAAATCACTGTACTAGGTCGGGTCATCATGTGTTGGAGATATGCCCTAGAGGCAATCATGTATGATGATATTTCCTATGTGTTTATGAATAAAGATAGTCCTTGGACATTATCAATGATGTGTATTAGTAAGTACGTGACTTGTTTGTGGGACTATGCATTGTATGATGAACGTCCTAAAAGGTCCCTAGTCGAAAGGGCTATGTGGACGCGCAGCCGACTAGACTAGCATATGACACGGTCGATGGCTTGGTCTCACTAGCCATGGAGCATTGGATGCTAACCGGATAATATGGACTCGGAAGGATTTGGTCGGATTCGACGTAGTCGGATCCGAGTTGAGATAAGGTCCAAGTCGGTCAGACCCAACTATGAGACGTAGCGATATGCCATCTGTGAGTCTTTAGTACAACATAGTTCTATGTCCTAAGACCTGAGCTGGCACATGTACTCGGGATGGTGACAGACTTGCTTTGGGCCAACCAAACGCTACTCCGTGACTGGGTAGTTACAAAGGTGGGGTTTGGACTTGTCCAGACCCATGCTGCGAAGACATGGTCGAGCAAGAAGGGATTTGCCCCTCCGATCAGGAGAGATATACTCTGGGCCCCTCGTGTGATCCGACCAAGATAATCATGGCCATGCGATTAGGATTATGAGATAATCCGGTTTGTGGTCGACATCACTGGAACGAGAAAGAGGTCGGGCTAGCACAAGGATGACAGACTCGCCTTGAGCCCGACAATGTATATCGTGTGGCAAAGGAAACAGATGTGTGATGTACGAGTTCGCCTAACCAGCTTCATCGAACACTTGGAGTCGGCACGCTTTGCTAGAGGCCCCTACCGACCAGCTGAGTCGGATGTGATATGACTCGCGACCAAGTGACCGAAAACCTAAGGGGCCGCGCGCTTAAGGGAAGGAACCTATGAGGCCCGGTCCGACTCCACGAGTCAGAAGTGATCCTACTCGGACTCGGATCCAGGCCGAACAGATTTTGGGCTTTAGGGTCCGTGCGAGGCCCAAGTATTGAGCCCACGACGGACGCCTATATAAAGTGGGGGTGCGGCACACTCATGAGATTGATCGCTTCGGCGCTGTCACCAGGGTTTGCATGTGTTGCGAATAGCCACCTCCACTCGACCGACGACTGTGTGATCGGACCTAGCAGTCCGCCGCATGGTGTTCCTCTTGCACGCGCGAATACCGTTAGAGTCGGTGCACTTGCGCCGCTCCGGCGAACCTGCACGTGGGAACCGACGACCGACTGTTCTAGGGAGATCGGACAAGGAGGAGACGCGCTGCCCCAACTCTTCTTCCGCTACACGGCACTGCGTGTTTAGTGGTAACGACCTGTAATCCATCTCCCATAACATGTTATTGGTTGTTCTGCGCGTAGGAAAATTTTAATTTGCAGTCGATGCACCCTACCGTAGAACCCAACATCATGTGTCGTCGTCGGGCTGGCGTATCGTCGAACAGGTTGTGGGCGTCGGGAAGATTGCCCATAGGGATCTCCAGCGACCGCTTCCTTTGCGTCCTGTTGGACATCTGGTAGGTAACATGTGTGGCGTTGAGGTCGATGGCCGTGTGCACGGGGATGGCCAGTGCGATCACACTCACTTTCGACGAGGTGGAGAAGCGAGATGCGCCTGGGTCGTGTAGGGAAGGGACCCGTGCGTCTGCGGCGTTGTGGAGGTGCACGACGACTCCGGACGTGGCAGGCGGGTAGCCAAGGAGCATGTGCTCGCCGCAGCCATGGCGGCAGCAAGAATGGGCGGCTCGTCACAACGGAACCCTAGTATGAGGAGGGCCTGCTACGTGGCCTTGACAATGAGGGCCTCGTTCTCTAGAACGATGGCCTGCTGTTGCACGGGGGCGACAACTTTTTGCTCTGCCTCGCCCAGCCCTCTTCAGCATCTCTTCCGACGTGTGCACCATTTTAAACTTCTTTGAATGAGGCGACCGACGAAAAAATCAGGATAAATGTGTCACCGACAAACGGGTCAGAGAAAGAATAAAGATGAACATCGCGCGTTCACATCATGTCCGCAATCTCGCAAACCCGACTCAAGTTTGGGCCGGAAATGAGTCGGCGGTGGACAAAAAGGACAACTACCAAGAAAAGGAGCGCATTTCACAA